>NC_142928.1:123439830-123442330 GCF_046866305.1 Octopus bimaculoides
TAGTTACCTAAGTCGCCACGTAGTGGGACTGAATCTGGAACCTTTCATCTTCTTCATCAATAACTTCCTACTAGGTATTCATTATAAAGTCATTTGCTGACACTGTCAAATATATCTATCTTTCACCTCTCAGTTTTTATATAGTTTTACAGTAAACAATTTTGATTTGGAACTGGAAAAAGATGTAGAAACACGCACTGCGCATGTGCACACTGGATTCGTAAGACGGAAGAGGAGAATAAAAACAATCTGCATTCAAAATAAAACAAAAAATGAATAAAAATTCAATGTCACAGAAATTAAATGATGATCTACATGCCACGTCTGACACCACTATCACGCAGCTTTACTGTAATTTTCTTGTATGTATCTTTATTCATGCGGAGGTATATGTGCGGATGTCTATGTGTGAGAGTCTTTATTTCTTTCTTTAACTTTGATAGAAAATCAATGGTACAACAATTGTGTCGAAGCACAATTTGATATATTTGGCTTTGAACTATTTAAATTCTCTTCGATATTGTTAGCTATTAGCAGTATTAGTAATCCAACAACATTTTCTTTTCCGTATCCCTTTTTTGTTTTCCTTTAACCTACCTTTTTGTTATTTCGTTTGTTCCTTTTATTTGACTTCTCTTCCTTCTTTCTTCTTTGAACTTCTTTTCTTAGCCCTTGTGTGCCATTTCGATTTCGGGTATGTTTAACCATGAGTTTATTTTTCTACTGATTTATTTGTCAATTTATGCTTCTATGTCTAACCCTTCATATTACATACTCATTGTTTCCCTGTTTATCTATCCGCCCTCCACACCATTTATTTTCTTCAATCTTTTTTTTACGCTATCGCCTCATACCGCTCTCCCTCACTGGTTTAAGTCAGTTCTCTATGTTACGACTCTCTTCCAGAACGAAATTTTGAAAACCATTTACAACCGACAAATGCAAATGCTGTACATTATTTACATTAGACTGACATATATCCTCATTAACTTTGTTGTTACGACACTGTTGCAGCTGATTTACTCTTCAGCCTTCATTAGATGTCCTGGTAGGATAGCAGAATTTTGAACTCAATTCTGGGTTCTCATTCCTAAGGTATTTTTTGCTCTTCTTCTTCTTCTTCTTCTTCTTCTTCTTCTTCTTCTTCTTCTTCTTCTTCTTCTTCTTCTTCTTCTTCTTCTTCTTCTTCTTCTTCTTGCTGTTTATTCAAGGCACTGCCTGAAATTGGACTCACAATCTTGGGCTTACTAGCCCGCGATCTTAACCATTTTGCTTTTCGCCACGGACATATAGCGTAATGGTTAAGGGCGCGGGCTACTAACCCCAAGATTGCAACTTCAATTCCAGACAGTGACTTGAATAAATAACAACAACAGCAACAGCAATAATAATAATAATAATAATAATAATAATAATAATAATAACTTCAGCAAAAAATACCTTAAAAATGAGGACCCAGGGTTGGGTTCAAAATTCTACCAAGACACCTGATGAAGGCTGGAGAGTAAATCAGCCGAAACGTTGTGGTAACAACAAACAAGATGAAGCCATATATCAGTCCAATGTAAATAATGTATATAAACATATATATTTATATATTCCTGGATTAAGTATATGCATTCTTATTCTCTCACACAGACATATCCTTTGTGTTTTACTTGTTTCAGGCTTTAGACTGTGGTCACGCTGTGGCATCACCTTCAAGAACGGACACACAGGAATTACATTTTAAGCCTGGTATTTATTCTATTGGTCCCTTTTGGCGAACTGCTTATTTACGGGGACGCAAACAAACCAACACAAGTTGTCAAGCGGTGGTTGTGGGGGAGAAACGTAGACACAGAGATACACACACACACACATAGATATACATACACGCATATATATATACACACATACACATATATATATACATACGTATACATACATATCTACATATAAATTAAAACAGCAGGGTAAAAACTTGGATATTAATTAATATCAATTTAATACCAGGGAACGAGCACATTCAAAGAGTGAAGGAGATTCAGAAAAAATATCTGAGAATGTCTCCTTTATATATATATATATATATATATATATATATATATATATATATATATATATATATATATATATATATGTGTGTGTGTGTGTGTGTGTGTGTGTACGCGGACTTCTTCCAATTTCCGTCTACCAAATCCAATTACAAACCTTTGTGCCGGCCCTACACTATAGCACACGGTGCCACGCAGTTATTGATTTTCCTATACGGCTTTACACTCGAGTCAATAACGTTATTACTATTTTTAGAAATAATATCGTTCTTTTATATTTATATTATATACACTAGCTGATGGATAATTGTAGTATCTTATATATAAATACATAATACACACACATACAAACATTCACATACTTACCTTGTAGGTACACACACATACACACGCAGAGTCGAAACGCTGATTTTTTTTATCCCTTCCTTCCTTATTCATCTATCAAGGTTATTACTCTCATTGCT
>NC_142928.1:123444830-123522330 GCF_046866305.1 Octopus bimaculoides
TATTCTCCCATATATATATATATATATATATATATATATATATATATATATATATATATGCATATATTTATGTATGTATATATATATGCATATATGTATGTATATATATACATATATTTATGTATATATGTATGTATATATATATATATATATACATATATTTATGTATATATGTATATATATAAATGTATATATATATATATATATATATATATATATATATATATATATACATATATATATATATATATATATATATATATATATATATATATATATATATATATATATTTGTGTATATATGCATGTACATATATACATATATTTATGTATATATGTACGTATATACATATATTTATGCATATATGTATGTATATATATATATATACATATATGTATGTATATATGTATGTAGATATATACATATATTTATGTATATATATATAAACATATATATATATATTTATATGTGTTTATAAATATATGTATGTATATACGCTTATATATATTCATACCACAATAATAGAAATCCCTTATGTCTTCTTATCGTTGATACCCCATATACAGCTTTGAATATGCGTAATTTATTCTAATGATTCATAAGGCTTCCCCCTTCTGGGCATTGTGCTAACGCACCCACCCATGTACGTAAACGTGATGTCACAGTGAGTGATATATACTGATACACATTACAAAATATAATTCAATTTGAATATAGAAATTATGCGTGGTGTGTGTGTACGCAGAAAATATGTATGAGGGATATTGATTACATATCTATGTGCATACGGAAATGTAAAAAGTCACATAATATACGCAAAAACGTTTACATAGCCTCAGACCTAAATTATGCATTATTAAGCCCAAAGTTTAACCTCGCCCCAGTAAAGTTGATAAAACTGTTCCAGTGCAATTTTTTTCTCTCTTCGTTGTAAAATCAAACTGATTATGCTGAGATGTAACCACTTCCCTTGCACTTTCTTCTGTGCTAAATGTTATCAGTACTAAGAGGTATGAGTTTCATCTGTATCTACGAAATAAAACGTTGCATAATGCAAACTTACTTGTTTAATATGTATGTGTATAATAACGTTATTGATTCGAGTGTAAAGCCGTGTAGGCAAATCAATAATTATATATATGATATAGAAATATATATATACTGTGGTACTACATAAGAACCTGCTTCGCTAAAAATAGAAGTCAAAACACTTCTAAGTCACATAAGTATCACTAAATTAATACAGGCATAATAGGAAAATAGTGCCTTACCTCCGCCAAGAATGCATGAAGAATGTTAGTTAATTTGATATCATGATATTGAAATTAACGACAAAGGCGCCAAATTCTCTTCAGTGAAATCTGCCAGGGACAGCTACTAGAATTCTCTTTAAGCATGCTCGTTCATTCGTTTCAGTGGTCGAACACCATTGAAACAAGCGAACCACTTGAAATTATTTATAAATTTGTAAGAACGATATTTATTTCTAAAAATAATAAACGTTAGTGGCCGCGATGTAAAACCGTATAGGCGAATAAATAAGTATAGGCAAATAAATAAGATATATAAATATTTTTATACATACTAGGGTATTATATAAGCATGTGCTATATATATATATGTATATATATATATGTAAATTTATATATATATATATATATATATATATATATATATATATATATATATATATATATATATATATATATATATAATATAATATCATATAATATAATAAATGCGAAAACTAATTTCTGTGTGTCAATATGTCTCACTTAGACCACTCTCCCACTATTCAATGACACTCCTGCTATTCTCCATTATGGGGCGAGAGCAATAGAGCGCGGTGGCGAGAAGAGATAGAGACAGAGAGAGAAAGAAAAAGTGTGTGATAGAAAGAGAGACAAAGAAATTTAGAGAAAGTTGATGATGCTTTATTAAAAGTAGTAATGTTGATGGTAGCAATGTGTATAATAATAAAAGAGAGAGAAAGAGTGGGTATGTGAGAGAAAGAGGGAGATGATGTACAACTTTGGTTATCCATATCTCTTTGACAGAGATTCGTGCGGCCAGCATAGTGAATACCATAATTTTTGTTTTATTTTGATTTTCTTTAATATATATATATATATATATATATATATATATATATATATTCATATATTCATGCACACACACACACATGCATACACACACAGACGCACACACACACACACACGCAAACACACACACAAACACACACACACACATATATATATATATGTATAAAATACACTTTAATTGAAATTAAGTTTCCCCAAAATTAAACACATCTAATCTAATAAATGTGAATGTCAGTGTCTCATACTTTTTCGACTTTAATAAATCCTTTCTACTGCAAGCACAAAGCCTCAAATTTGGGGATAAGGGATTAAGTCGTAACTGGTACTAATTTTATCGACCACGAAAGGAGGAATGGCAAAGTGGACCTCGGCAGAATTCGAACTCAAACCCTATCGGCAGACGACTATGCTAGCTCGCCGCGTTTATATAATATAATAACGTAATAATATAATAAATGTGAATATCAGTGTGTTACACTTTTTCAACTTTACTCCTAGATACCGTAGCCAAATATATCATACCATTTTGGAATCATGCTGACCCCGTGAGTAAATTAAAAATTACGGGCCGAATCCGAACCCCGAATTTGGGATTCCTAAGATTGCATTACTGTGATTGTTTATGGCGAATTATTTACGTGACTTTTGGTGACAAATTTTTTTGTACGATAACAATATTTATAATGTAAAGGCCAACTCCGAAACCGGACCTGTAATCCTGAAATTTTGGATTCGTCTGTCTCAATTACTGCGATTGTTTTCGGCGATTTTTCTGGTCAATATATTTAAATTTATATAGCGGACACCTCAGTATATAGCGTGTTTCTGCAGCCGATAGGTATTTATATTCTTTTAGATTTTAATTATTTATGTGTTAAAATAAGCATTTTCACAGCTAAAAATTAATTAATTAATAAATCAAGATACAGTACTCTACTGCACTGCACTGCACTATATAACAGTGCTTACTAAAGCAGGGAAGGTGAGAATGCACGACATTAATAACCTGATTGAGACCCACTCGCATTCCTTAATGGATGAGGATCTGATAGAGATGATGAAGTTAGCAAGTGGGGAAGAAGGGGAAGAAAAAGAAAAGGAAGAAAAGGCAGAAGCGGAAGAAGCGGAAGAAGAAAAAGAAGTCGGCCTATCACTAAAATGCTTCTCAACTGTAGCAAAAACGGCAAAAGGACTTCAGAGAATGACCCCCAGATGTTGCAGTTCAGAAATACAATCGACGGAGCCAGGGAGTTTTATAAAAACCGCCTTACGCAGAAGAAAATGCAGCGCCAGTAATTGCCCAACGCTATGTTCCTCCCCCACAAAAAAGAAAAAAAAATACAGAAGACACGATAGGGGGAGAGTTTATAAAAGCTTAAATATATAAAAATATAAAAATAAATATATACAAATTATAAAAATAAAATAATAAAAGATATACAATACTGTTTCTACTTTTTACCTATCGCGGTAGGCTTTGGAACGTGTGAGTATATGTTAGTTCTGTTTTCTGCTACGCATTTTTATATGACGACTTTGAGATTGGACTTCATCTTTCATTTTGATGTGGAAATCTGTTTGTATCCACATTACTACGACTTATGCATGAACCGTCTAAATCTCTTCCTCTACACAGTATAGGATTTTGCTTTCTATATAAAAGAAAATAACCTTATTTTCTAGTATTTAATACTATAACTAATTCGTAGCAATACATACATACATACATACATACATATGTATGTATGTATGTGTATGTGTGTGTGTGTGTGCGTGTGCGTGTGTGTGTGTGTATTTCTAATGATTACATTAGTTTTGCTGATAGGGCTTTGAAAGCATATACAAGCAGTATTTATAAGGTTATTAGACCTATGGATCTGAAAATAGAATATTATATTATTTAACTGTGCTTACAAAATATATTTGACAAAGGCAAATATTTGCAATGATAAGAATAAAAGAAAATATTTTGGTATTTATAATACCTTTGTGCTTTCAAATAACAAGGGAAATAAGCAGCGTATTTTCCCGTTAATTATATGTGTGTACGTGACATGTATGCCTGTACAAACAACAGCCTAACATATAATACACAAATATCATGATGTATTTATTTAATATAATACACAACTATAGATGTATTTATTTAATGTTCTGACAACATGTATACTGATTTATCTAAATTCATTCCTCCATGAACACAACATAGATTACCCATGTTTGTCTTTATAAAGCCTCTTCTATAAATCTAATTTCATTGGAGACTAAATATTAAAATTGTACATCTTTATAAATGAGATGATGTCTTCAATGTATAGCTGTGCTCTGTCATAAATAAGGAATGTTAAAGAAGAATACGCTTTGGCATTTTTACAGTAGTAGAAAGCCTCGAGCTAAAATATTCTCAAGCCATATCTTAATGCCCGAAAATTCAGGTTATCGCTATTTAGATGTTTGATCGTAATGTTGCTACGATTATATATTCTTATTACTTTGCTCATACAGCAAAATATCCTAGTAGCTATATTTACCCTGTTTTATATTTTCTATCCAAAATATAAGATTTTTAAAGATTTATTCCACATTATTACTATGTATATATGACGTGTTTGAAATTATATAGGAAACACACTTGTTTCTTGGTTTCTTCTTCTATCACTAAGTATTGGTCTCCAAATCAAGAGGTGATATACAATTTCCGCTTTAATTCTCCCCAACAGTTTCCCTGAACTTTGCGTTGTATAAAGGTGTTGTTAATAATGATGTATTTCCATATAATTCAGTGTTCGATGAATGCTTCTCTTAAGAATTATCTTTCGCTCGACCTTGATGTGTTCCACTAATTTAGATGTGTTCCACTGATTTTGATGTGTTCCACTGATTTTGATGTGTTCCACTGAGTCTGCTTGTTATAACCTTTATGAGAGACCAACATTTAAATTCATATTTGAATGCACATTCTAGAGCAACTTTTAAAAAAAATGTACCTTGATGAAATCTACATAAATTTCCTTTCTCTACAGTGAGCAGTTTATTCAGTGCTGATCACACAAATTCAATTTTGAAATCACGGTCTGCGGTTGAGATTTCTATTAAAAAATTACAATAATTGAAAGTCATTTACACAACTCAAGTGCCCAATTTCGACCATTAATGTATAGTCAGATCTGCTTAACAGCTGCTTCAACTCATTGAAATAGTGATTGACCTTCCACGATACTATTAGAAGTACGATCCCTAACGTCTGCGTAAATTGTACCAATATTTATAGAACCGATATTATCTCAGGTTTTCGAGAAGGCAGTAAAAACATTTTTTCTGCATTTCGTAATATGTACTGGAAGACCATAACGAACATGGACGCTGCTAAGGTGCCATGCTGGAAATTCCCCCAGGAGCTCAAAGAAAATAGTATAGCTATCAGGTGATACTAAAAATACGACGAAGTATTTTAATATCGATTACAAGGTGATTTTCAAAATATATGAAAACAGAAGAGAAGGTTAGTAAGATGGAGTAGTAACAAAGCGAAAAGGCAAAATGAAGTATATGATAAGAGGCGAAAAAATGGGAGCGCAAAAGACATTCAAACTAGCTAAAAAATAGATATACGTAAAGAAGAAAAGAGATACCCATCGAAGTGCTCTTCAACACATTTGAGGTTCCAACGCCATAAGAAGTCGAACCTAGGCGTTGCAGTACAGGAAAGAGGAAACAAACAGAACGATTGCTAATGGTTGCTAAACGGAAGAAATATTATAATAGAATACACTTGCTCCAGAGCCCACAATTGAATGAACCTGTAACCACGTGGATTGACTGCACTTATGTCCTACCTAGGCCAACGTAGCTGCGTGTCTGCATTTCCATAAAAAATGAAATGCTTTTGATATATTAATATATTGTCATTATAAGGCGACGAGCTAGAAGCCCCATCAACGCGCCAGGCAAAATGCTTAGTGGCATTTCATCCGTCTTCACTTTCTCGGTTCGAATTCCGCCGCAGTCGACCTTGCTTTTCATCCCTTCAAGTCAATAACAAAAAGATCAGTTGGGCACTGGGGTCAATCTAATCGATTTACCTCCAATTCCAAAATTACCAAAATTTGAACCCAATATATTTTCATTATAAAGAATAATTTTGATATAAGTTTTCAGTAATAACGTTGTATGGTAAGCATATTATAACTTGAATGTATATTCGTTAAACGGTATCTTAACTTTACGTGCGATGACAAAATTCTTGTTTGAGCTTAAGTCGATATCATCTAGTGCAGAATTATTGTCTCAGTCGTATGATGAAAGAGCTTAAATTACTCTTGTCATCGTTATAAAATCACTAATACAAAGTAATCTTGCAAAGCACACAGAAAGAAGGAGAACGAACATAATGTTTTAACGCATATATCGTAAGATATACTCTGTAAAATATCTCTTACACGGCAGTAATTTAATTTACATAGGTACCTATATCATTTTTAGTTATCTTTCTAAGATTCATAATCTCACACTTAAAATAGTATTACAGAATTCGTCGTCCCAAGAGAGAGAGAGGTTAATTTATTTTAAGAGTCAGCCAAAATACCATGTATTCACTTGCAGCGGTTTCGATATTCCACTGAATATAAAATACCCGTTTCCTTTCACCTTGCTGAAATATTCAGTGTCTATCCAACAGAAGAGCTTTACTGTGATACAAATTTGCTACAAATGGAAAACAAATCATTCCTGAATCAAAGCGTGTTTATAACCGAACTTAGTTAAAATCTAATATGGAAATAGAGAGAACAAAAACGTGAAAGAGAAGGAAAGAATGCGAGAGAGAGTGAGAGAGAGAGAGAGAGAGAGAGAGAGAGAGAGAGAGAGAGAGAGAGGGAGAGAGAGAGGAAATAAGCAGGGGGAGGAGTGACAGGTACATAGCAGGAGAAATTTTTGAAAATTTCGGAGAAATTATTAGGAAAATGATTAGACTCTTTGGAGAAAATATTGGTCGATACTCAAGAACACAGGAGTAGCATGGTGGAAATGCTTTTACTATTAGATATGCTCAATTAGGATTGAAGTACGGCCAAACAGTAAAGATATGAGAAAATATCTGCTGAGTTCTGGATCTGTACTTCTCATCTTTCATGTCGACTGAGGAGCTGGTGTGCTATAAATTTGGATGAATAATGCTGTTTTACACTACCCCACAGCTAATATATATATATATATATATATATATATATATATATATATATATATATATATATATATATATATATAGAGAGAGAGAGAGAGAGAGAGAGAGAGAGAAAGCTGTTTTCCTGTATGATAACATTTCCCATTTCAAATGGAAGTCGATAAATCTTGATTGAGTCTTTATACAACAAATGAATTTTTGACTCTTAGACTACGCCGAATATTCAACACTCAGTCACTATTAACCTCGTGTATGATTCGTTTCTTTTCTACCATATAATATTGACTACTACATTATGAAATATATTAAATCAGTATTAAGGCAGTAGGTCAATATTAGAATGATATCTGGACGATAATTCTCCCATGCCAAGCGACTACAGTTTCCTTCGTTGACGTAAACAAAGCTTATGCTCTAGTACCTAACACATTGCTGGAGAGTAAATAAAATTTCCTTTGTATCATAAATTTTCTACATATTGCTTGATATGTCACGTTACAAATGTATTGCTTCAATGTTGTGATGGCAGCCTTATCTTAAACAACACTGGTGATGTTAAACTGAACAACTTTCCATTCTTTGGCATAATAAAAAAAAATTATAGTTGCTATAATTCCTTAGAAATAATAATAGCTTCTCTTTTGCAAAATATATCTATAAAATTAATAAGTTCTATCCGAAATATAGGATATTTTTTATATCCAAAATACAGGACACTCTGTCCTGAGCAATTGTTAAATGGCTGTATGAATTCGTACTTACATTACAGTCGTGCTTATATTTCTAATATATCACTATTGCTTTGTTCACTAACTTTATGTACGACATGTAAATAAAGACATGTAAATATACGCCAATCAATAACCTTCAACTATTGGCTTATGCAATAAATGCCTTTTTTCTATCTCCTCTTTTTATATTGCTACTATAACTTGCACTCTAGTTCTGGTCAGCTTCTGTGCAGATATCCAAAAATATGAAACGGGCAACCCATTAGAGATCAGCAAACTTAGAAGTATAGTTTATATGGATATATTATATAACAAACTATTTCATTTATAAAACTGAACTTAACAGTCTAACAAATTACAGTAAGATAAACAATAATTAGTCTCAGAGGTTTAGATATTAGAGTTACTAAGAAAATGTTCAGCCTGCGAGAAATTTCGAAGAACCTTATTGAACTTGAAGAAATTTCTAATTAACGAATAGTTCCTCTGTTACCAGAGCTGGTATTTGTCCAAAAATGTGTCTGAAGAACGCACCAGAGAATCTCTTCGGTGATTACAGTTCGAACATATTCCCTTGATTAAGCACATGTATTAATTGCAGGTCGCATGTGTGAAGATGGATGTATTGCATAACATCACTTTGTAGATTAAACTTATCACTGGCGCTGATTTCTCACTTACAGCACATTTTATTTCGTTAAGGCAAATTCTATATTATGTTAACAAATAATCAATAAGAAAACATGAATTAAAGGAACATATACTTACTACTTTCAGCACAATTTGGTTTTCTGTTCATTAAAAAATAATGAAAATCAAAAGCAGTGTCAGTGTGGAAAGAAAATGAACATCAACGTTCGTTAAAAATTAAGTTTCTTACTAATGAATTAATTGAAATGGCATGATGTTCCTAAACTGAAATAGCATGAAGTTCCTAAATTAAAAGAGTATGAAATGCAGTAAATATAAAAACATCGTTCTCAGTATTGCCCTTTGTCTCAATGTACGATCTTGTATCAGACGTGAAGAAAAATCAATTATACAGATTGATTTTGATTCTTTTAAAGTCAGATATATAGACGCAAATGTATGGAAACACGAGAGGATATATACAGCTGAATAATAATAATATCAATAATAATAATAATAATAATAATAATAATAATAATAATAATAATAATAATAATAATAATAATAATAATAATAATAATAATAATAATCAGGACTCACTCAAAGCAGAGACAGAAAGATTTTTAAATGCAGCACAAGACGAAAGCCTCCCCATCAGAAATTACCAAAAACACATAATGAAAAGAAACATAACAAGTAATTGCAGAATATGTGGCGATTGACAAGAAACAATAAGCCATATTATCTCTGGCTGCCCAGTCCTGGCTAAGAATGAATATATTCACAGACACGACAGAGCTGGGGCCTACATACACCGGAAGCTATGCTAACACCATGGAATAACAAAAGAAAAAAGATGGTATAGGCACACGCCAGAAAAGACCACGGAAAATAAGAAAGCAGCCATACTCTGGGATATGCCAATACACAGAGATAGAGATATTAAGGCCAGTAGGCCAGATATAGTTGTCAGAGATCATGAAGAAAAAAATGCTTTCTAACTGATGTATGAATACCAGCAGATGACAACGTTTCTCTAAAAGAAATGGAGACACTTTCAAAATACAAAGACCTGGAAGTAGAGGTAACTCGAATGTGGAATGTAAAAACAGAAACAATTCCTCTCATAGTAGGCGCCTTAGGTGTAATAAAAAAATATTCAGACAGATACATAACAAAAACACCAGGACTTACAAATATATATATCGTACAGAAAATTACACCACTGGGCACTGCACACATCCAACGCAAAACACTTTCAATACAGTAACCATAAGAGCATCACAGCAAACCACAGAACATACCCAAGTCACACAGAGCTGTGCTCGGTAGTGAAGTGAAAGCACGCTATAAAAATAAAACTACTGAATAATAATAAGAACGACGAAGACGAAGACGACGACGATGATGATGATGATGATGATGAGAATTATCATTATTGATTAAAATTTTGGCAAAAATCCTAACATTTTGATGGTAAGAAGTTTATCATCGACCCCCAAGTATATGAGCGGGTCTTCATTTTTCCGACACCCGCGAGCGAGAGAGAGAGAAGGAAGGCAGGTTTGATTCCGGCGAGTTTGAACTAAGAACGAAATGAGTTACAAGAGGAAAAAGAAGTGGAAGAATTGGAAGAAGCAGAAGAAGAAGAAGAAGAAGAAGAAGATAATGTTTAAGTATTTTGGATAAAATTTCACTGGATGAAATGTATCAGTGTGTCGAAAAAATTCATAATGATACCCATCGGAGCGAAAGACTAAAAATTCGTCGACTGGTTACGTGACGCAATAAGTTATGACAAATAATCATTTGATGCACACCAATCCTCTACTCATTGAACAGAAATATCACACGAAACAATTAAATGCACCAAAGATAATCTGATTGCTTACAAAAGGAACATGAACAACAAGGAAGAATATACAAACTGTGCATTACGTGTATTGACTTCAAAAAGATTTACGACATGGTGCCATTTTTGAACTGGAGTGTCACTTAGAACGTTTAGCATAGCTGAAAATCTACTCAGTTGAGAATATCAGTGTTAGTAGGAAACAATAGTTAACGAACTTGATGGTAAACATAAAATCATTGTGAAGTGCAGTTGTTAAAAATGTATCTCCCAGCAAAATTTCTTCCTCCTTCTTATTTGTTATCGCGATAATAGCTATAAACAGGAAAAGATTACCCTCTCAATACCATCCACTATCCATGAATGATACAGTGGCATTTACTAAGAAAAGAGATCAAACAGAATAGTAGAGGGATGTTGCATTAATAATGAAAAAAAGATTGGTGTACCAAATGAGAGAATTGATTTCAGAGGAAATGGAAGAGAATCCATTTAATGGATTCAGAAAATTGCCTCAAACATCCCAAAGCATGTAATGTGTGTATACCAAGTTTGAAATAAGAGAGAGAGAAGTAGGTGTTGCACAAAGTTTGGTAGGAATACTTCTGGGGTCAATAAAATAAAATATGTACCAGTTAGGTACTGATATAAAATGAATATTCCTATGAAGCAATTGAGACATGATGGGAAATATAGAAATGAATCTACCTACAAAATAGCCGCCTGTGCATAGTGGATTGACGGATGTGTGGCTAAAGTTAATATCCTGATTAGCAGGCAATGTATAGCTCGATTCAACAGCACAATTCGATGAGGAAATATCTTCAACACGCACACACACACACACACACACACACATACACATATATATATATATATGTGTGTGTGTGTGTGTGTGTGTGTGTGTGTGCATGTGTGTGCGTGTCACTATGTCTCCTGTATATGTGTGTGTTTGTGAGTGTTTAGTTCTGTGCATTTGTTGTATATTTATTTCGATTACAGACTTCATGAAGGAAATATAATTTACCTCGGGAAATGGAGAAAAGATTTAGTTTTTGAACTAAGGTTGTGGATATAAACATATTTTCTTGCCCGCGATATGTTATTGTGAGTAAAGAAAATGTGTAAAAGACATAAATTGAGACTTGTTCACTTGACTATGATTTTCTGATACCCATTTAAAGTTCCGCGTCATATTACAAACAAATCAATATAATTATTCAACCTGTATTAATATCAATATAAACAATCAAACATCTCTGTGTAATGTCCATATATTTTATTCATTTATTAATATTTCTAAGGGAGCACTAAGGTGGCGAGTTAGCAGAATCGTTAGCACACCCAGTCAATTACTTAGCGACATTCCCACTATATTTACTTACAGAGTTCAAATTCCGCTGAGGTTGACTTTGCCTTATAGGGTCATTAAAGGTAAATTTCATAGATGTAACCGACGTACTTCCCTCACCGCAGAACTTCTAGCTTGTGACATAATTTAAATCCATATTTCTACATTAGCAGGCTCATTTGCATATATATGGATCTTTTTTCTGTTGTTACAATAAATTTTGCAATTTTAAAATTGAGTGAGAAATTTTAAATTTGGCATGAAATTTTAATGCAATTTTACACGGTGGATCCGACCTCTGGTTTATTTATTTCAGAAAAGTTTTAGAAAATGTTACAGAAAAAAAAAATATATTAAAGTTTGATAATTTTTAGGCAACCAGAACACAGGACTGGGAAGCTGGTATTTTCGGTGTGATACCTCTCTATCACAAAATCAAAGTAAAGACATTACGCCGACAATGCTTTAATAAACAAAATGAAACTAAAATATTAGGACGGTGAAAGTTTTAAGAAGTTTATTCTTCTTTTCTTTTACACGTTTCAGTCATTTTAGTGAGACCTTAAACTGTTTTAGTCGAATAAATCGACCCCAGGATTAAATTTTAAACCCATTACTTATTGTATCAGTTTATGTTGACGGACCGCGAAGCTACGAGGACATAAACGCACCAACATCGGTTGTCAAATGATGGTGGGGGAACAAACACAAACACACACACAAATATATATATATATATATATATATATATATATGTCGGGTTTCTTACAGTTTCCGCCCTCCAGATCCACTCACAAGGCTGTGCTCGGTCCAAGGCTTATAGTAAACTGCAGGCGCCCAAGGTGCCACGCAGTGGGATTCAAACGGATCCATGTAATTGGGAAGCAAATTTCTTAACACACAGCCACGTCCGTACCTTGTTTCACTGTATTTCAATATATTTCAATAAGTTTTAATGAAGTAATCCTGTGAAGTGATCGTTAAATGTCGGAAATAATTTTCAGAGGGAAAAAAGTCTTCAACGAAACAATAAAAAAAAGTTACAAAAATGCAAAACTAAATATAAAATAAACTGTAAGATATGGTTAGCGTTGGTGTTAGGGTTAGGTGTCAGTATTAGGTTTAGTGTTAGGATATAGCGTTAGGATTAATGTTAGGGCTAGGGTTAGAGTATTTTTCTCGTCGTCAAAGGAATTAGATATCGTAAAGAACGGACACGCGTTATTGGTGATTGTGTTTCATGCAGCAAACTACACTACAGTCTTGTTTGTTACTATTGAAATATGCTGCAAGTTTGGGTTGGCTAAAACTAACATTTTGTAGATTTTAAAAGCATTTAATATTTTATTAGTTGATTCGTGGTAAAATCGAATTGCATTTTCCTAATTAGCATATAAATAGAATTCGGTGCACCAAATCTGGCAACAGTCGGAACAAAATACCAAGAAAAAAAAAAAGAAGTTAAGTGTGATACCAGTAGAAAAGATCCATGTAAGTTATATGTGCGTGCATGTATATACGCATATATTCGTGCGTTTGTTGGCTATGTATGTCATTTTGAGTTTTGATATGAGCCTTGATTGAGGAAGTAACATTTGCCTCGGGAAATGGACAACAAATTTAGTTTTAGAACGGAGATTGTGGATATAAACAATTTTTCCTTGAGTGCACTGTATTATTGTGAATAAAGAAAATGCGTAAAAAACATGGGATGAAACACGTTTACTTGGCTTTGATACTTTGATTCCTACTTGAAATTACGCGTCATTATATGACAAAGAAATCAATATTATTATTCAACCTTTCTTAATATTAATTTATACAAAAGATTTCTTGCAAAAATGTCCCTATGTTTTATTTTTCTTTACATTTCTATAGAAGCAGGCTGTTTGTTCATTAGGTCTTTTTATTATAATATATTTTCTGATGTCTTCAAGAATGTAACAGAGAATCAATATGTACGATAGATATTACAACACAATAGGTTTCTTTTTATTTGAATTTTTTTCTTTCAAATCAGCAAATTATCTTTTTGTTTAATGCTTCTTTGTGTTTATGTTTATGATAAATATGTATTGATTTTTTTTATATTTCTACTCTTTCATTCATTTATTTTTCATTTCCTTCACAACATCTAATCTATTTATTCGTGTTGACAGAGATACATATAAATATATATACAGGCGCTCACATCCCACGCACACATATGACTTATTCTCAAACAGATAGGACTTACATTTTTATTTCTTTGCAAGATTAATCATACCATTCTCCGTTTTTGTCAATTGTTATTTATTTACCTTAATAATAATAATAATAATAATAATAATAATAATAATAATAATAATAATAATAATAATAATAATAATTACAAATTTTAGCACAAGGCCATCAATTTCATGGGAGAGGGTAAGTGGACTACACCAGCCTAAGTATTCAGCAGGTGCATATTTTATCGACACCAAAAGGATGAAAGTTAAAGTCGACCACGTCGGAATTTCAACTTAGAACATAAAGAGAGACAAAATGCCGCTAAGCGTTTTGCTCGGCTTGCTAACGATTCTGCCAGCCCTCCGCCTTTACACAAATAATAATATTTTCTTTGTTGAGTACAAAGGGTTTACATTAAGAAAAAAAAAACATAATGTACATTACTGGCCAAAAGAAAGAATGAGTTATGTGAGAGTGTGTGATGTTGAGAGGGTCTTGAGTGTAAGCAGGTTTAACATTTAAAAAAATAGCAATTTTAACAATGTATGATCCTCATAGGGAGGAGACGTTCGAGGGCTGCTCATGGACAAATCCATGAAATCACAGGTGCCCTGACTTATGGGACAGATGCTTTTTTCTCATTTCCTCTTCTGCGATTACACGTGTATGTTCAGGGAGCCCGTTTCCTCGCACCATTCTAGCTGCTCACATCCGCCTTTCAGGAAATGGCGAGAAGGGAACTCTCCACTTTCCATCCTTATTAACTTCTTCAGGTGAAACTTGACGATGTTGAGAAAAGTGTTTGCCTTCAGGTCCTTATATCTCCGCCACCATACAACCTCTTTCGCCAAGGTCTAATAATAATAATAACAATAATAATAATAATAATAATAATAATAATAATAATAATAATAATAATAATAATAATAATAATAATAATAATATCCTACATTATTTACATTATCTACATTTGACGGATATTCGTCCTCATCTTGTTTGTTGTTAACACAACGTTTCGGCTGATATACCCTCCAGCCTTCGTCAGGTGTCTTGGGGAAATTTCGAACCTGGGTTCTCATTCCTATCGATGTTACTATTACTATTATTATTATTATATTATTATTATTATTATTATTATTATTAATCAGGTCGCTGCCGTGAATCGAACTCGGAACCTTGGGGTTAGTAGCTCGCGCTCTTAACCACTACGCCATATGTCCGTGGGCGTAGTGGTTAAGAGCGCGAGCTACTAACCCCAAGGTTCCGAGTTCGATTCACGGCAGCGACCTGATTAATAATAATAATAATAATAATAATAATATAATAATAATAGTAATAGTAACATCGATAGGAATGAGAACCCAGGTTCGAAATTTCCCCAAGACACCTGACGAAGGCTGGAGGGTATATCAGCCGAAACGTTGTGTTAACAACAAACAAGATGAGGACGAATATCCGTCAAATGTAGATAATGTAAATAATGTAAATAATTCCTCATCTCTTAAATATAGAACTGTATTAATAATATCCTATTTGCCACTTATGTGGAAATTATTGACTGGAATACTCGCAGAGTGAATGTTCGAATATCTGGAAACAATGGATTCCTGCTACATGAGCAGAAGGGTTGCAAATGTAAGTGCAGAGGTACCGAAGATCAACTCCTGATAGACAAAACTGTACTTAGAGACTGTTATGTCATGGATCGACTATCATAAGGCGTACGATATGATCCCACACTCCTGGATAATGGAATGTATGAACCTATTTGGTATTGCATCGAATATTGAGCGATTGCTTGGGAAAAAGTATAGTGAATTGGATAACGGACCTGACAGCATACGGAGGAAGTTTAGAGACAGTAAAAATCAGGAGGGGCAATTTCCAAGGGGACTGCGTGTCCCCACTGATCTTTGTACTGTGCTTGATACCGCTAACACTCATTCCGAGGAAAGTAAAAGTGGGGTATGTATTCAAAAGCTTCCAACAAAAAGTCAACCATGGATGACCTGAGACTTTATGGTAAAGATGAAGCCCAAGTCCGTTCTCTCGTTGATAGGGTGTATACTTTCAGTGATGATATCAGAATGGAGTTCGGACTGAGAAAATGTGGTGTGTTAGTCTTGAAGAGAGGCAAAATGAAATGTATGGACGGGCTATCGATAACGTTGGGGGAGGTTATGAAGCAGATAGAGGAGACGGGCTATAAGTCCTTGGGGATTTTGGAAATTGATAAATTGATGGAGAAAGAAATGACGGAAAAATCTTAGGCGGAGTTCTTGCGCAGACTGAAACTGATCCGTAAGTCGAAATTAAACGGACGAAATAAGATTGAATCAATTAACACTTGGGTGGTTTCACTGCTTAGATATTGAGCAAGGGTAATCGCATAGACAGTAGACGAACTAAATAGCTTAGAAAGACAAGGACGTTGCTCACTAGATATGGGTCACGCCACCCAAAACGTGACACAGATATACTGTATGTACCAAGAAAAAGAAGAGGAAGAGGACTTATTGGATGTGAACACAGCATTAGAGTAGAAGAAAACAACATAGCATGCTATGTAAAAAATGCCACAGGACCGCTATTATTAGAAGTAAGAAGGTCAGGCTTGTGCAGGATGAAAGATTGCAAAGGTAAGGCACTGTACAAGCAATGTAAAACGAATAAAACTGAAACTAGATGGGTAAAGAAATGAATGCATGGTCAATTACATAGGGATGTTGAAGATAAGACAGACATAGAAAAAGATGGCTATGGATGACTAAAATTGATTTAAAATCGGAAGAAGAAGAAGAAGAAGAAGAAGAAGAAGAAGAAGAAGAAGAAGAAGAAGAAGAAGAAGAAGAAGAAGAAGAAACAACAAAAGCTATAAAACAAATGAAATCCAAACTAAAACTAGAACAGCAACGGACCATGATAAAACGATGGCAAGAAAAGTCCCTACATGGTAAATACTGGGCTAAACTAAATGCAAAATAAATAGACAGAGAAAAATCCCAGCAATGGCTGAGAAGCTCAGGACTCAAAGCAGAGATTGAAGGATTTTTAATTGCTGCACAAGACCAAAGCCTCCCCACCAGAAATTACCAAAAACATATGATGAAAAGAAACATAACAAGTAACTGCAGAATATGTGGCGATTGATAAGAAACAATAAATCATATTATCTCTGGCTGCCCAGTCCTGGCTAAGAAGGAATATATTCACAGACACGACAGAGCTGGGGCCTACATATACTGGAAGCTATGCCAACACTATGGAATAACAACAGAAAAAAAGATGGTATAAGCACACGCCAGAAACGGTCACAGAAAGCGACAAAGCAACCATAGTCTGGGATATGCCAATGTACACAGATAGAGAAATTAAAGCCAATAGACCAGATATGGTTGTCAAAGATCATGAAGAAAAAATGCTTTCTAACTGATGTATCAATACCAGCAGATGATAACGTTTCTCTAAAAGAAATGGAGAAACTTTTAAAATGTAAAGAGCTAGAAATAAAGGTAACTCGAATGTGGGGTCTAAAACCAGAAACAATTCCTATCATAGTAGGTGCCTTAGGTATAATAAAAAAAATATTCAGACAAATACATAACAAAAACACCACGATTAACAAATATATATAACATACAGAAAATAGCACTACTAGGCACCGTACACGTCCTACATAAAGCACTTTCAATATAGTAAATATAAAAACATCACACCAAACCACAGCACATATCCAAGGCATACAGAGCTGTGCTCCGTAGTGCAGTGGAAGCACGCTATAAAAACAAGATTACTGAATAATGATAATAACAACAATAACAATAGCAACAACAGCAGCAATAATAATAATAATCCTTTCTACTAAAGCCATGAGGCCTGAAATTTGGGGGAGGAGACTAGCCGAGTACATCGATAACAGTCTATCAGTGATGGTGGTGGTTGTGGTGGTGGTAGTAGTAGTAGTAGTAGTAGTAGTAGTAGTAGTAGTAGTAGTAACGATAACAATAACGATAATAATGATGATGATTATGATAACGATAACAATAATAATAATGTGCTTGAAATTTTAGCACAAGGCAATTTCAGGTGAGGGGTTAAATTGATTACAAAATTGTAGTGCCTAACTCATAGCAATTTATTGCTTCGTATCGAGAATACAGGTTGTAGATGGATGGCTGTAATTCATATCACCTAAAAGGAACTAGAACAAATAGTGTGTTTAATTTAGTCTAAAGTATTTGTGCAGGTGTGTAGAAACCATACATGCATGCATACATACAAACATACATACATATAAACATACATACGTTCATACATAGATACATACATATCAGAAAAGATACTGAAGAAATAACCGTATTAACTGGGGAATGCAACCAATGTTCTACAATTTCAACTGCTGCTGAACTTCAATTTAATATGTTGCCTTAGTGTTGTGGGGAGTCCTATACCAATCTGAGAACCTTTTGTCAGCCTGATGTATTTGTATTAACAGTGAGCCACCGGATTTGAGCTTAAATCGCTTGAAACAGAAGCCCGAGACTGTACTAAGTGACGGTGTTCCATCATCACCCAAACACTTCGAAGGAGAAAAGGAGAAACTAAATGTCTGGAGAAAATGGCTCAAGTTAATCAGCGTCGTCACCCACCAACATTACTATACAGCCATTGCCATCGACTCATCTATGCAAGAATTGGTCTACAGAATCAAGAATATCACCATAAACGAAGCGCCCAGAAAAGAAGGAAATAAATACACGGATACGAGACAAAACATACAACGATAACATATATATATATATATATATATATATATGGTCACATGCTTCCGGTCAATAATCCTTTCCTTCCTTGGCTTTCGCCAAGTAACACACGCTACCACTTTGTCTCTCTCGGTTCCGTGCCTCATCGCGTTCATACACACATAATTTTTCTCGTCTGGCCGTAAAGCCTTCTGTTTGTTTTCCTGTCTTGTTTTTCGTCCGCCACTACATTCCTCCATGGCTAGATTTAATTTGCGTATACAGATTTAATCTGCGATCCATGGGACGAGCCGTTTTAACGTTGCGTCCTGCCCGAAGCTCGTCGAAACGCCGGTGTTAAAACGTGGGTAGCTGATGAAGTAGAATGTTCTCTATGTGGCTCGTGTGTTCTCGTCTACGTTTGTTTGCAATGTCCTGTACCCAGATATGCACCTATACATACAGGTGGATGTCGGTATGCACATACCTGTACGTATATATGCATATACTCATTTACTTTTGTTTTTACATGATTGAACGCAGCGTCTCACAAAAATTGTAAGTAGTTCGTAAACTTATCCTCCGACGCTACTCTATCTCTTTCTCTTTCCTTTCTCCCCCCCCCCTCGTTCTTCCTCTGTACTACTACGTATCTCGCCTTACCCCTCTTGTTCTTCCTCTGTACTACTACGTATCTCGCCTTACCCCTCTTGTTCTTCCTCTGTTACTACTACGTATCTCCTTTTCCCCCTCGTATTTCCTCTCTTTCTCTTTTCCTCTCGTTGCTCACCATTCTTCTACTTCCTCCCTCTCTTTCTCCCTCTACCACTCTCTCTCTCTTCCCTTTACACCGGCATGGTCACATCCTTCCGGTCAATAATCCTTTCCTTCCTTGGCTTTCGCCAAGTAACACACGCTACCACTTTGTCTCTCTCGGTTCCGTGCCTCATCGCGTTCATACACACATAATTTTTCTCGTCTGGCCGTAAAGCCTTCTGTTTGTTTTCCTGTCTTGTTTTTCGTCCGCCACTACATTCCTCCATGGCTAGATTTAATTTGCGTATACAGATTTAATCTGCGATCCATGGGACGAGCCGTTTTAACGTTGCGTCCTGCCCGAAGCTCGTCGAAACGCCGGTGTTAAAACGTGGGTAGCTGATGAAGTAGAATGTTCTCTATGTGGCTCGTGTGTTCTCGTCTACGTTTGTTTGCAATGTCCTGTACCCAGATATGCACCTATACATACAGGTGGATGTCGGTATGCACATACCTGTACGTATATATGCATATACTCATTTACTTTTGTTTATATATAAATTTATGTATATATTAATGTTATCTCGGTTGAAACACTTTGTTAATGTAAATATGTTAATAGTTACCATGGGAAGCAAAAATCACACAAAAACTGGGATATCACACCCGTTTAATAGGTAGAAATACCAAGTTAAAGTGATGTATTTTGAGTAGATATGAATAATAATAATAAATGGAGCAAAGCGCATATAAACAATAAGTTCCTTATTGTTTATATGCCTTTTACTCCATTTATCATTATTCTATATATATATATATGTGTGTGTGTGTGTGTGTGTGTGTGTGTGTGTATGTGTGTGTGTGTGCGTGCGTGCGTGCGCGCGCGCGCGCGTGTATATATATATATATATTTCGCGATTTAATAACGAGCTTTGGCTGTTATTTCAAGTATGTCCATTGATTAATTTTAATTCCTCGGCTATTTAATGCTATCGTTTGACCTGCTGTCGCCTGTATTGTTGATGTTGTTATCATCATTCTTAAAATAGTTACATTGGATAATGATACAATTAACGTTATCTTTGCAAATTAATTATATATATATATATATATATATATATATATATATATATATAAATTCCTTACTTATAAATTTAAACTTATCGACATCACAGATGTTTTAGAATGATATATGACAAAAACTGAAAACTTATGCTAAGGAAAATAGAACAAAACATAAACATAAATTGAAAAATACTATCTTATGTCTTTTCTCCCAAACCTAGAATCAGTGAAGAATGTGGTAACGGTGATAAGCATATTGTAAAAGTATTTATGAGCCTAACAGCTCATTTGGTCAGTAAATGGCTGGGGCAAAATATAACGGTCAATTTGTGATTCACAATGGAAACGCTGAACGTGTTCATGTCCATTGTCGACATTGAAGGGACTTGAAACTAACTGAACCCATGTTCAAAGAAAACTGCTCAACGTGAGCGTCTTATTGTACCACATTAGTCTGTGCTGGACAGGTCGCTATACAACATAACCCCAATTGATTCCCTCACAATTATGGTGAGACATCTTAAAGATGTCACTTGTTTTCAGAAAGCAATATATATCGCGAAAGCTTGAGGCTAAAGACGAGCCATTATTCCCGCTCTCGTTCTTTTTTCTTCAGTAACCACCAAATTCGTTTCGCTGCTATTCCAGTGACATAATGCAAAGTGAAGATAAAATAACGAAGAGAAATACCATCAATTTTATTTATAAATGCCACTAAAAATATCAAGCAAAAGTCATTCATTTTGATGTTAATTTAATTTGACATAGGAGATAATGAATATGAATGATTCAATATATTCATAGCTTTCAATTATTTTAACGGTAGTGAATGAACGTACAACCACTATCTAATCTTCTGGAAGGCATTCAAATAAAAAAAAAAGATGCATTGCCAACTTTAAAATTTTTATTATGCATCTAAGGTACTCAGTTATAAATCTCTAAGATTTATTCTGAGAAATAAATAGGTTATTGTTAACGTAATTTCCTAAAATGTGTTGAAAAGCATTTTGAAAATTTGTTGGAGAGAAAAATCATATTCCTTAGATAACTTACTTATGTATTCTGAAGGAAAAGATTCCATTTGAAATGTTCATCTTAATTTTGTAAACCCATTCTTAATGATGTTACCTTTCTGCAAAAATTCTTCACAAAAACGTGTTAATACTGCATATTTTGTTCCGATTATTTCTAATTGATATAGAAGCATATTAGGTTTGGTTAAAATGGGTTACCTTTGTCAGCTTAGAAAAGGAAAATCAACATTAAAAAAGTTTTAAAAAACTATTTTACAGAAACAATTGTCTCCAAACTATTTATCGGATTGAAATACTACACAATGTTAACTTAACGTTTCATGTATACAATGTATGTCGTTAACTGTGTCGTTGCTGCACGAGAAATTAGGTAAAGATACGCACGTGCGCACACACACGCAAATATAAACACGAACTTCCAACATATATATATATATTCGTGAGCATAATTTTTGATCTATCTATCTATCTATCTATCTATCTATCTATCTATCTATCTATCTATCTATCTATCTGTCTGTCTGTCTATCTATCTATCTATCTATCTATCTATCTATCTATCTATCTATCTAATTGTTTGTCTGTCTGTCTGTCTGTCTGTCTGTCAGTACAAAAGAATGGAGCATTATATATTATTTATTCAGCTTGCAAACGTTCCAAATAAATTTCCTTATTTCTGAAGGCTAGTACTTATTGTACCGGTCTCTTTTGCCGAACTGGTAAGTTACGGGTGTGTAAATACACCAACCCCAGTTGTCCAACGGTGATGGATGGACAACAGACACAAAGACACACACATTTTGATATATACATACATACGTGAATACACACAGAAAAACATATATGTATATATATGTATACATGTATATATATATATATATATATATATATATATATATATATATATATATACATACAAATATATATGAACATGTATGTATACATATGTATATATACATGCGTGTATGCATATATATATATATATATATATATATATATATATATATATATATATATATATATATGTATAAATATATATATATATGTATACATATGTGTGTATACATTTATATATATATATATATATATATATATATATATATATATATATATATATATATATATATATATATATATATATATATATATATATATATATACATGCGTATGTATATATAACATAAATCAAAGTGGATGACAGATTTTTTAAAGTCAAGTTCCTTTACCATGGGAATACAAAATACATAAAAAATTTCATCGCGATATTAGGTTTCAAGCGTTCCAAAATTACAATCCAAAGAAATACCAAACCGTACGATCAGTTTTTGAAACGTACTTTTCCTCCCTCTTTTGTGGAAAAAAAATTTGGATATACTCATAATATTCATAAAAGTTTTATCCTTTTGTTAAAATTTCATTCTTAATAATCTTCTTGATTACCCTGAATTTTAACATTGTACAGTAAAACAATATTGTTTGAAATGATCTTTAGAAATTACTTGATTTATGTCTTTCTTAAATGGCTCTACCCATCTGATCTTATTTTTTTTCTGAAGGCCTTTATAGAAATAACCCTTCTAAAGAAGTACCACCAAGAAACTATAAATATCAGGTAAGGAGTGGCAAGAATTACTTCTTAAACCTATAATATAATCCCTCAGTTTATATATAGAAAGATTAGTGTAAAATTTGAATGTTCCATAACTTAAATATTCCTGTAACTGATACCAGACATCAGTCTTTTATTGATATTAACTAATTAAGTAAATATATAATTTTCAGTCCAATATATTATGAATTATTATCCTTTTTTTTTTATAAATCTTCTCTATTGGTGTTAATAAACTAAATATATTTTACCATAGCATTAGTAATTAAACTATTTAATTTATATGGTATTCTGCCCTAAGTAATTATTTTATTTCGTTTCTTTACTAATTTATAATTAGCCTTTATTTCTTCACAAAAATTAAGCTAATCTTTGTATCTCTATAAATTCATACTTAGCTTATATAAAACTATAATGGTATATTCACTACATATAAAACATACTTTGAATATAATTTCATTAGTATATAATTAGAATGTTCTTTTACCTCAATATCCCATTATTAATACCAGTATATACCTATTGATCAATATTCACAGATACCATCTGATGAGTTAGTATTTAAGTGCACAATATGTACAAATATTAAATTCTTTCTGAATAATTTCTTTTCCTCCTTCTATTGTGGTAAAAGATTGCTATATACTCAAAAGTATCGATAAATTTCTATCCTTTTGTTAATATATTCTTCTTAATAACCCTCTGAATAGCCATAAACTTTATCTGTAGACAATATAGCAACATTGTTTTAAAACATTTAACTATAGTACTACATGATAAGACTTCCCCTATTTCATTATCAATGATCTGCTAATGGGTGACCTGTTTAGTTGTCAGCCAACATCTGTTTTAAGTTTTCCTTTACCAAACCACATGATTTTTATGACTATACTAACTATGATTTCTGTCTGCTCTCTCAGTTCTATCCCTAGCAGATAATTCCCTTTATTCTCTCATCCTTAGATATACAATGTTTGATAAACTAGTCTATAAATTAAAACTGATCCATAAAAAAAAACAAAGAAAATCAGTGACAGGCAGAGTCTTCTTGACAATTTATTTATTAACTTCTATTTTGTAGTAGAGGCAACATTTTCTTTGTCTATCTCCTTAACTTCTTGAAGATCTTAGGTATTATTATACTAATGCGTCCATCTGTTCTAATTTAATTAAATTCTATGTCTTTGTGCAGCTGAGTATACACACACACACACACATATATATTCAGTCACTATGAGGATATATAAGCCTCTTATAGGAATAGTTTCATCCAAGTTGCACTGGTTTAATGTATTATATAGTTGAGAATTACGTCTTCAATATAAAATTAGGCATGTTATAAATATCAAATATTATTTGAAAATGTAGATATTTAATGAATATAAATTAATTTATTAACATTAATGTTAATTTATTAACAGTAAATTATAGTAAATTAGTTTAGTAATGCATTACACCTATTTGCAATGAATTCTTAATTGATTAATGGATACATTATATCATTTTGAAAAACCAATTTCTCCAGAGGTTTGCACGAACCAAAAGATTAGGAACGTTTAAAATCATTTCAAAAAATTTACAGTTTCAAAAATCCACGGCCAGTGCAGAGTTAGTGATTCAACGGCCTTAGTTTTTCGCAGAATGAGTTTGTCAAATTACATATTGGTCTTATAGCTGATGAGAGCACAAAGTCAAATATGCGTAGGGTATAGGTACGATTTATAACTTTGAAGGGAAAAAGGCACCGGATCGGGTAAAAATTAAAATGCCCTACTATTTAAGTGGTTGTTTCACCAGAATCGTAATTTATTACACACGCACGCACACACGTATATATGTATATATATATATATACAGATGTGAAAATGTATGTATATATACAGCGTTGAGAGAACCACTGTATTTATGATTCTTGAAAGGACAGGGAAAACCAAAGATATCATCAGCAGTTAAATGTTTTAAGAACATCAAACAACATATGTCCTTCTTAATAGAAAACAATCTCATGGCTTGACAGCTCAAAGTGGAATTCTGCAATGTGATACCTTAGCACTTTATCTATTTTTGGCGTTTATAGATCATGTGATGAAAGCTGCAACCCATACGGAGGATGGAATTCGCATATCAGAATCACATAATTTGGCCTATCTTGCATTTTCATATGATATTGTTCTCTTTGCTTCTAGCCCCATAAAAGCACAAGACTACTTGGAAGAAGCAAAGACTGTGGGCTAGAAATAAACAAATCGAAGACGGAGTACTTCACCATGAATATAAGCACAGATGAAACAACAGGCATCCTGGCAAATGGAAAACAGCGATCCAGGATTGATAAAATCACCTTCGATCGACTTTAACTGATCTC
The DNA here is from genome assembly GCF_046866305.1 of Octopus bimaculoides. Taxonomy (NCBI): domain Eukaryota; kingdom Metazoa; phylum Mollusca; class Cephalopoda; order Octopoda; family Octopodidae; genus Octopus; species Octopus bimaculoides. Next base: position 123,470,465 of record NC_142928.1, read on the forward strand.
TCTCACAAGTCAAACAATCACATCATACACAGAAGGAGAGTGGCATGTAGAGCAATGTTGCAGCTTCAACACCTCCAGTCGTCTGACATCAACCCAACATCGGAGAAAAGCTTGTACAAAACTCTATGTCTTCCAATTTTTACAAGTGGATGCGAGACATGGATAAGAAATACGAATCGGCAAAGGTCCATGATGAACACTTTTTAAGCAAACCACGTTTTCAAAAATACATTGTACCAAATGGTTCACAAAAAGCAAATGACTTAAAAGATAAAGGAACATTAACACTTAGAGGGTGCACAGTGATAGATGTAACGAGAAAGAATGACGTACAACTGTTTGATTCGTGCAAACGGTGGGATGTTGCTCAATGAAATACTTCTAGCGGCTGAAGATGGAAACGAGAGGAAAGGCTTAATAAACTATGTCCGTCAATGACTAACTATACCCTTTTTTCCTTATTATGCATATTTTTTAGATGAATTTTGAATAATAAATACTGGTAATTGTAATGAAAAAGCTATAAAATAATAAGGTGGGTAGATGCAATCTAAAACCTAAAAGGAAATACTTCACCGTCGCTAAAAGCTGACCAACGGTGCAGAGAGCACCGGCATGGCTAGAAATAAGAGTAAGATGCTCTTTAGCCACAGAAGCCTCATGCTCTGTTTAACTAACAGGGTAAATTATGTAAATACTGACAGACGAAGATTCAGAGTCACCACCTGCGATGGAGCAAGCATTAATGATGAGCATTAATTTCTATGCGAAATTAGCGAGCTAATTTAATGCACCTCGCTTGCGGTGGGGAGGTTGCCTCCCTTGTCAATTAAATGGAATGACCCTGCTTCCTATATATATATATATATATATATATATATATATATATATATATATATATGTGTGTGTGTGTGTGTGTGTGTGTGTATTATATGTGCATATATATATATATATATATATATATATATATATATATATATATATATATATATATATATATATATATATATATATATATATATATATATATATATATATATATATATATATATATATATGTACAAACACACACATATATAAATATACCTTTATGCATATCTGTCAATCTTTCTGTCTATTTGTCTATATGTTTATAATACTATAATATATATATACAATGTAAAGATATAAAGCTGAAGAAGAACAAGGTAGAAATAACACAGAGCATAGCTTGACAGATGCGGTATTGGTATAACGTTCAGTGACAAATTAATCGGCTTCACATTTCGGATGTTGGTCATCATCAGTCGCAGAGAAAGAAATGAGAGGTAATAAAATATCGATTGGTTGAAAGAAGAAAAAAAACGCAGAAGGTGATGTAATAGAAATCAGAACAAATTTCTAAGCTGTTAGGGTGTTAAGATGGGAGAGGGTAGTGTGTGTGGAGATGTATGTATTAAATTTCATTTCTGTGTGTGTGTATTTAGCAGAGTGTTGTTACTCTTATATGATAGTATCTTTTATATCTATCTAAAGATTTGTGGCTGTGTGCAAGTATAGTAGAATTAGTTAGCGAGTGTAGTGATGTTGATTTTTGTGTACTTCTTAGTGTGTGATTGTGTGAAAGCGTGTAGAGCACGAAATGAGATCGCGCGTAAATATGTTGTGGAATTACACTTGATGCCAAGACGTAGATGAAAGGTGTTATTTATGTGAATGAAAACGCAGACACAAAAATATGTAGGATTGAAGAGCATTTTGTCATGAGTGCATTTTCAAGTCAAAGAGGGTAAGTTTAGTCTAAAATTTGAAAAGGCGACATAAAAAAGTAAAATATGAAGGAATTTCCTAACTAGAAAATTCAAAGAAATTGATAGAAGAAACATCTCAACATTGGACAACGGGCCAGAAAAGTTGGTAAAATATCTAGGATATGGTGGAATGTATCTATAAATATGTCATACTCCTAGAAGTAAAAGAATTAATTTAAATGAAGTTGAATACCCGAATGTGTTTACACGTGTTGCAGAGTAAAAAGACGATGGCGGATGGAACTGACAGAGAATAACGAATCTATTTTTTTTTATTTAGTGGAGCGGAGCATGAGAAGTAGTGTATGTGTGTTGGTTCTATCTAATGAAGGAATAACGGTCAAGCAGAATTAAAAAGGGGGTGAAGGGAGTGTGAGATTCGGGGATTCAGAAGTACCAACCGAAAGAAATGCTGCCGAAATGTAGAAGCATATATATGCAAGTATATCACTGAAGGAACAACATGCACCAATGACTGTAACTGTATAGAATAAGTGATCGTGGCTATGAGTATGCTCACCAGACATTATTTGTGTGACAATGTCGATGAGACAAACTATTGTGCGGGTAGAAGTGTACGTGTGTGAAGGGAGCGTGTGTGAGGGCATCTATGTTTACGCGTGCCAGTTTGTGTGTGTTAGTGTGTGTGTGTGAGTGAGTGTGCGTTCGTGTGTTCGCACGCGAGCGTCTGCAGATGTGGGTTTGTGTGCACGTGTGTTAAAGACACAACATACTAGATGAATAAAAGTGTGTGCAAGAAGGGTAAACCGAAAGGATGGGGTTATACCGTAAATGTGTGTATGTGGAAGATTTCGTTTTTAATGACTCCGGAGAGTGAGTGGGTTTGAAAATATAGTAGAGTGGAGGGGTGAGGATGTGGCTCAGAGGTGTGGGGTGATGTTTGGGGGTCCAGGTGAAGTTTCCAGTGAAAATGAGAGGAATCATCTTATGTAAAATTCTATTCTTCGCTGGCAATCTATTTCTCTCACAACCTAGAATTTATTCTTTTCTGCTCTAGGCACAAGGCCTGAAATTTTGAGGGAGGGACCAGTCGATTAGATCGACCCCAGTACGCAACTGGTACTTAATTTATCGACAACGAAAGGATGAAATGCGAAGTCGACCTCGGCGGAATTTGAACTCAAAACGTAAAGACAGACGAAATACCGCTAAGCATTTCGCCCGGCGTGTCAACCTAGAAACTATAATGCATTGTCTTCCTTGATGTTTAACAATTGCTGCCGGTTGTTTTTCGCTTCATTTTTCACAACTAACAACTAATGCTATATGAAACATCACATTTCTTAAATTTCCCGATTTGTCGCATCCTACTTTCATATTCTGATATAGCAGAACGGTTGATGAAAGAAGGAAAAATGAATCATATTATAACAAATGCAGGAAAAGAAAGACGTGAAAGTAATAACAACAGCGACAGCAGCTTATATAATAATAGTTTTAATATTGACATTTAACTCCTTACTATTTACATGCACCACAATACATGATTGTTCCAAAGTAACCGTTTATGCATCGTTGTTTCCACCAGCTATTTGTGTCCAAACAAATTAGCATCTTTGTAGTAAATACTTTACCCATATTTTTATACGTCTTCAATATAAAATATCAAATACGTTTTATTCTGTTTTTTTTAAACAAGTGAATTTCACCCGTTTCCTTCATTTTCCTTTACATATTTCTTATTATATTTTTCAATCTAATTTTCTCTTTGGACGTTTCAGCAGCAGCAATGTAGAGGGAATACTAAAATATTACTCATTGTTTTCAGAATACAACATAACTAACAAATAAAATTCTATTCGCCTTGATTTAATGTCATCTTCCACTTTTATTTTTGGTTTCAATTGCATTAATGCTGTTTCATAGACTTGTAACTTTTCCTTTCTCTTCACACGGCTGTGAGTCATTTTTCACATCCTATTAATATTTGAGGCATCACTGAAATTAAATATCTAGGGGCAGTTCATGGCAGAAAGTATATAGTATTTTCCTAAAATACTCTATGATACTAATTTACCTGAACCTTTGCGTTAAAAGCGCCGATTCCGTTGAATCAATTTTATACTTCTGTGATACAATATAACGAAATTGGTTCAATGCTAATATAACGAAATTGGTTCAATGGACTCTAACTATATAACGCACATGCTTGTGTCATTGCTTTAAAATTTACGGAAAGAAATCAGTATTCAATAAGAAAACAGAAAAATTGACAATTACTATAGACAGAGCAAATGATGAATTCGGGATGACAAGTATTTTCAAACCTATTTCTCTGAGATTCAGATTTTCTCTTTTTCCAGACAGCAATTCATGAAAGTGAGGTGTAATCATAGAAGAAAAGCGTATATCGTGGCGCATAGTAAATTACAACAGGATAATATTTCGTTTTTAACGAAAATCACGTTATAACATCAATAATGCTCCTATGATTCCCAGAGGTATTGGTTATATTATACACGTGACTCTTTTCGTTCGACAAAAAATGGATGGTTTATACGTGGCTAAAAATATTAAAGAAATAGTTTTAAAGAAAATAAAGGAAATAGTTGTTTTCCCTATTACTCTAATTTGAACTCTGTCATTTCAGATTTTGCGTTTCATTCATTGAGTATGGATGTGATTTTTAATGGTGATAAACCTACTGACTCTCTTTCTTTCTTTTGATATGAATCGTATTTGTGATAGATAGGATTGATACGATTCATTGACAAGTGGACTTGTCAAAGATATTAATAATTAAAAAGTATATAACAAACATATTTCTGCTGATCCGGAGATTTGAGTTTTGATTGATTCTGGACTGCCAAGCCGATTAATCGTTGAAACAGTATCTAATAGTGGAATCTTTTTTAATCCCCATTTTTCTAACATTTTATTAGCATTGCCTTAAGTCGCCTATTTTAAACATTAGTACCACCACGCAATGGTAGAGAGAAAGTCACAAGTGCAGAGGAAACATACAAAGTATATTGGGAATGTAAGACGTAGATCATAGAAATAGGGAAAGATATATAAGAAGATAACTAGGGAAACACATAAGGCTGTAAACTTGTGATGAACTTAGATTCCTCCCAGTCTGTGTGGGGTACAATTAAAAAGAATATCTCAGCACTAGTGCATACCATTCAAGTGTAAACGTCCTGAATTTAATCTGTCTTAGTTAGATGTTACTATTTTCTAGTATTGGGTTACGTGCATGTAGAGTCCATTACTGAATCGCAATAATTTGTTGAATAAACTTCATCTATATAATTAGTGACTCAGGAAATCAACTCAAAGTATCACTATTCAATTTACCTAAATTTATATGCAAGACACATGCATAAATACTATATTCAATTCACACAAACATGCTTACACATACAAGCACATACGCGCGCTCACACACACGTCTACACACACACACACACACACACACACATACATATATATCATAATTTATTTAATTTCAAAAGCGACAGAATTCTTACATTTAAATTAACTGCTAAAAGTTAAACGATTACGCTATCACCAAGAGTGTTCCTTTAACTTTAGTCAACAGTAACTCATATCCTGTCCTGTAAAATAAAGTGTTCAGGCCTTCACCTCATATTATTTTATCAAAGCTCTCATATCATCTCCAAATGCATGCAAAGATGCATTTTTTTTACCTATGTATCTGAGCACATGTTTCAAAAATAAAAATGATAAACGCTATAACATTTACAAATGTTATGATATTTGCCACAGCTTATATGTAGCTCTAGTAGAACATAACACTGTAATGTTCCTGGGGGAATTAAGAGTTATTGCTTACTTAATATAGAAAATTCAATAAATGCTCCGATGCACACAACCAATTCTGATCAAACAAGAATGTGATAGATTCTTTCAAATATATTGAGGAAAATAGGAATATGTAGATATGTTATCTGAGTTAATCAAGAGATTCGTATATATCACCAATTATAATGATAAATACAGCAAAAACTGAACGTCACGAAAGCCGTGATAGGAATGAGATATCTTTAGAAGTTTAGAATAGCAGGGTTATTGGAATACGTAATAATGAGATTTTATTCTTTAATTTATAATGATGATTTCACTCTTTAATTTGAATAACATTATACGTTATTTTTCTTGTTTTAATAACACTAATCAGATAATGCATAACATGAATTGATATAGTTTTAAGTAAACATTATACTGGTACATATTTTTTAATCTCGTTAAAAATTCGTTAATCCACTAACAGGAGATTTGTATCTTCACACCATCCCCCAAAATTTGGCCTTTTTCCCGTATTCTTTAGCACTTGTGCAGCCTTTTACGGAGATTTAATACTGCTTTATTTAGAAATATTTCTTCTGACACGTTTCTTTATTTTAGTTACGTTTTATAGAAAGTTTATAAAAGCATTAGGATAATGAGGATAGATGTATGAGATGAAATATTTCTAAATAAAAGTCAAGTATGTAAAATAAATCCAGAAAGTTCAAATAAGCAGACATTATATCACATGGTAAATAATAGCCATGAGAATAAATAAGTTGGTAAATATTCCGAATAGTAACACATTCCTCATCATGTTACCATCAGTACTTAACATTTTTACTGTCGAATAGCGGAAGCGTAATGACAAAAGTTCATCCACTATGTAAGCATTAACAGAAAAAGCTAGCGCCAGACATATCATTGCCTTAAAATGTCGTTCTGAAATACTGCATTCTCTTACATTGTTATATATTTATATATTAACATTTGTACATATTTACACATCAACGCACTTGCTAATTAAATGTCAAGTATACTTACGAAGTCAAATCGAACTACAGTATAATATAATTTTTTTGCAAGGTGATTTATAATGAAATGTTATTTCACACAGTTTTCTAATGAAAATATGTTAAACGAAAAATTAATTTAAGTCAAGCACTTAAATATTATAAATGAATAATATGTCCTTCGATTACCGAAAGAGGGAGAATGTCACACAAACTTTCTACATTTTATAACAATCTGTGATATTTTGGTTAAAAGCGTTTATTTTGAATTACAGTGTAACGGGGTGCGATAACAATAATATGCAAAAAGCAAAGTAAATATAAGGAAAAAAGGAATCTGTATAATTGGTGAAATTTGATTTGACTTAAAAGCACAATACATCTGTCGCGTAAAAGATAATTTGAAAAAATATTATCAACTTTAAAGAAAAAATAAGCAGCTATTAAACAGGTTACAGACCCCCACCGCCAGTTAACTACAATTGGAGAGCTATTACTATCAAATGGAAAAATCTCTGCCAGCTTTATGTTATTCAGCCTTAACTTGAGAAAACTTTTTAATCGAAAGCATTTCAGCTAGGAATGCCTTGTCATTTAGGAGTATCTAAACTACATTTGTTTTTCTCAAGGCGGAGAGTGCGATTTCCTAGAGACATATCTGCATCTTCCGATGAGATTAGTGACTACTTGGAGACTATTTTGATGGCACTATCTTCTTCTAAATAGTTACCGCTCATGGGTAACTGGACTCTGTAATGAAACATCGAACAATGTGTTTAAAATATCATTGGTGTATGAATAAAATTTCTCCCAAAGAACATCAACAATCAGTTCATTTTTGAAATCATTCCTCATTAATATGACGCTGCGTAAGGTCTAGAAAACGATTAAGACGATGAAAATTGTGTGAATCATTCTTGGAGGATATAGAGTACAGTGTAAATATATCCCGACTTTCGCATTTATCCGGAAGAAACGAATCAGATTTAAATGGTAGTTTTAGCTTTGTCATGTGAATATTGATACCATTTTTTTATATCTCCATATAGATTTTGCAGTGATGAAATTAAGCCTGGATTTGCGTGCGAAATTCGCAGTCGAAACTAGAATGCAAATTCACACACACACACACGTGCAGACATACGCACACATGCACACGCGCGCGCACATACATACCAACAAATACGCACACACTCCCTCAGAGACACGGACACAAATATTTCCATTGACTGGAAATTTACATGAATCATGCTTTAGTTATAGAAATAATGGTATTAAGGTGAAGAGCTCAACCTAGGTGTCGAAATTGATCATTCCTATCAGCAGACACTACATTATACATACAAGCATACATACATACATACATACATAATACATATATATATACATATATATATATATATATGCATATAGGTAAATTATTATTATAAAATCTGGTAGTTAGTCATATATTAATTAATATCGATTAGTTATCAGGAGGTCAGCACATCAAAAGAATCAAAGAGAAATCTCAGGGGATTAAGGTACATTTTAAAAAATAACGTCGACCACTAACGTGGACAATTAATGCGCTAGAAATAGATCACATCTTGTGTCTATTAAGACCTAAGTTGTTCTCAACATGAAATATAGCAGCATACCAAAAACGTGAGCGGGCAAGACATTTAAAATCACCTAAAAAAGCATTATTAAACAGGAACTAGTTTCGGATTTAACAAATTCTTACCATTTGTCTATTCCTCATCAGCCTGATTTGTAATGTCTTGCCTGTTCACGTTTTTGGTATGCTGCTATATTTCATGTTGAGAACAACTTAGGTCTTAATAGACACAAGATGTGATCTATTTCTAGCGCATTAATTGTCCACGTTAGTGGTCGACGTTATTTTTTATAATGTACCTTAATCCCCTGAGATTGCAGATAATATTTCTGAATCTCTTTGATTCTTTAGATGTGCTGACCTCCTGATAATTAATCGATATTAATTTATATATGACTAATTACCAGATTTTATAATAATATTTTACCCATTGCCCATGTTCTCATACTGAATATATAAGACGCAGTAAATATTTTCTGCGCATATATTCCTGGAATTAGCGCGCCAAAACGAAGACTTTTGAATTTTACCACTAAGCTGTAATTAGCAGAACCATATGCACGCGCACACATGGCGGTGGGCAACTCTGTATATGATTCTGATGATTGCGGTTCATTACAAATCAGGCTGATGAGGAATAGACAAATGGTAAGAATTTGTTAAATCCGAAACTAGTTCCTGTTTAATAATGCTTTTTTGGGTGATTTTAAATATATATGGATATATATATATATATATATATATACATATATATATATATATATATATATATATATATATATATATATATATATATATATATATATACATATGTGTGTGTGTGTGTGTGTGTGTGTGTGTGTGTGTGTAGATATATATATATATATGTATATATATATATATATATGAATGTGTATGTGCGTGCGCGAATGTGTGTATGTGAGTTGAACACCGAATTTATGCATGTATGTATTTCTATATTCGTGTTAACTTCGGGTTAGTTCATGGTCTCCGTTGATCACAGAAGCGGAGACGTATACTTTTGACATAAGCAATGGCATATAATTTCATGTATGTGACACTTCAGAGTAAAAAAAAATGCTTTTTCAAAAGACTGAATAATATATATGTACACACACACACACACACACACACAGACACACACACACACACACACACACAATCGATTTGATCTATTTCTGCTATCACAGGGAAACAATAGAGTCTTAAATGTTGGGGTTTCCAAATCGAACAGCCCTTGTGTGTTTCTATTTTCTTCACTTCAGTAGTATATCATAACATTTGGATTGTCGAAATGAACATAATAACATACTTATCCAAAACATCGAAAGTCAATTTACAAGTTGTGTAGAGAAAAGTAAACCTTATGAATAAAATTAAGATTGATTTATGTGAATTGAAAATCCTCTAGTATTGATGTAGAATATAATTGATAAAATCCTCTGTAAATGTGATTCAAGAATGCAACTTTTACATAGTAGTTCAGCTTGTTCAATCTATTTGAAAAATCTCCTTCAAATCCAACGCTATATGTTCAAAACGATACATGGCCCCGGGTTGAAGAGAAGCAATAACGATTGATAGATATCAGAGGGAAAAAGTAATAGTGACATTTAGACTAAAAAAAAACAAAAAAAAAACGAACGGAATAAATAAAGTACATGAAAGCAACCGAAGATTTTACAGCAGAGGCTCATGGACGCATTGTACTCCTTAACCCTTTTGAATATGCAGCCCATTGACTGTCTATAATTGATATTTTCATAATTGTTTCAATGTATTATATATATTTTGAACTTTTTAGATGCATTAGATTTCATAGATTGTTTCCTTTGTGGTCCGAAAAATGTTAGCAAACAAAATTTAAATGTACAAGTAAAGTATTAAAATCGATGCATGTAAAAGGAAATATTTTATTGAAATTAGGATTCATATTATCTTTAAAGTATCAGTAATACCAGCATTGACGAATGGCATCGAACAAACAACTTTTATTTTGTTATCCTATGAATTCGATAATTAAACAGCATTTATTAGATATAATATTACATAAGTTCCATTCGCAATGTTTTGCAGCGGAAGTATAAGAGAATAGAAATTACAGTTTTGTGTGACAAATAGTTAATGAGTGCCTATATTTCATGTCTCCCGTGTTGTAATGTATTTCATTTTTAAAGAGCAGCTCCAATGAAGAAAAAGAAAACCCCGCATAACTTCAACGTTAAAAGACAAATATAGTTGTTGATTTTGTGGTGGTGTAGGAGCAGTATATATAAAAAAATATTGAACACCATTTCTAGTCTAATCGCACGTCTATCTTTTTATAATAACATCCACCCAGTCTAATATAAAATAAGACAGAACTAAAGAAATGAAAATTAGTTATGTGTACTTAACACTCGAATTGTAGTTGTGAACATAAGATAATCTAAAAATGCCAAGATTGATTCTTTCACATTTCTCACTTGCACGCAAGAAAGAAAGCAAGATATCGGAAGATGCGTGTTGTTAAAAGAAGCATTCTTGAATGGCGAAGATATGTTATTTAATGGATATTCTACCACCTGTGAGATTATGTCAGCAAGACTTACAGTTATCAGACAACACTTTTACACGAAGAATACTTGTAATTTCAACAGACATGCACATTTAGCTGAAGAACGACTTGATAACACGTGACTACTTCTAACTATAATTTGATGATTCAGCATATATATATATCAAACAGCACAGTTGATAGACGTTGTAAGCATATTTAGTTGTTTCTCTACACAAGAAGAGACATTGAAAATATTGCCCATGATGCAGTAAGCACCAGATGAGTATAGTCATAGCACATTCAAACTATATGCCTCTGCATATGCATTCTGCAATTTCCTTTAAAGGGACACTAGCAATCTTTGATACATTATTTCTTTTCGCATAGTACACGAATCCATTCCAAACATTATAGCATTTTATTGGGCTAACTCTCAAGGAGGTTGGCAATTGTATAATGCATATATTTAGGCATGCCGTGAGTTTTGTTATAAAAGTAATCATCCCTATTAGAGCATCTCGTCTGCAACACTAGTTACACAAAGCATTACTGAAGATACATCACATCATCTTATCTTAGACTACATATGTAAGTATGCAGGTTCTGTAAAAGTAGATAAAGAGATGAAAGATTTACTCAAAGACAACGAACGAAATAAGTAACTATTACTGGCAGATGAGTTTGAGGTGCTTTTTACAGTGAGGACGGACAAATTGATCAAAATAAACCTGTAGCATCAATGAAAAGATGCATGCGTATCAGTCACTAATGTTTCCAATACGAATAAATGTATAGAGTAATATTGACGTCTTCAAAAACAAATTCAGAATTAGTTTAAACTGATTAAACAGGCATCTATGAGATAGAATCAATGAACACATTTTGTAAATCGGTTTTCATGTAATATATATATATATATATATACTCTTTCACTTGTTTCAGTCATTTGACTGCGGCCATGCTGGAGCACCGCCTTTAGTCGAGCAAATCGACCCCAGGACTTATTCTTTGGAAGCCTAGTACTTATTCTATTGGTCTCTTTTGCCGAACCGCTAAGTTATGGGGACGAAAACACACTAGCATCGGTTGTCAAGCGACGTTGGAGGGACAAATACAGACACAGAAACACACACATACGCATATATATATATATACATATATACGACGGGCTTCTTTCAGTTTCCGTCTACCAAATCCACTCACAAGGTTTGGGCGGCCCGATGCTATAGTAGAAGACATTTGCCCAAGGTGCCACGCAGTGGGACTGAACCCGGAACCATGTGGTTGGTAAGCAAGCTACTTACCACACGGCCACTCCTGCGCCTAGTATGCGATGCTTACAACACCTAGGTTTCTCAAGCGGTCACCCATCTAAGTACTAAGTAGGCTCGACGTTGCTTAACTTCAGTGATCGGACGAGAACCGGTGCTTTCAGCGTGATATGGCCGTAAGCCATATATAAATATGTATATTTATATACATATATATATATATATGTATATATATATATTTATGTATATATATATACATACATATATATATATATATATATATATATATATATATATATATATGTGTGTGTGTGTGTGTGTGTGTGTGTGTGTGTATACAGACATATGTGTAAACAGGACACAGAAGTGTGTCGATAAGCCAGCTGGAGGAGATGTCCTCCTGGGGGCTAAAAGCAACAGTAACATCCACCCTAGGGGTCAGCCACATTTAAGTGGCAATATACTTCACTTTATATATATATATATATATATATATATATATATATATATATATATATATATATATACACAGAGAGAGAGAGAGAGAGAGAGAGAGAGAGAGAGAGAGAGAGAGAGAGAGAGAGAGAGAGAGAGATAGATAGATAGATAGATAGATAGATAGATAGATAGATAGATAGATAGATAGATGGATAGATAGATAGGTAGAAAAAAATATGTATATATATATATATGTGTATTTAAATGTGTGTGTATATGTATATACATATATATGTGTTTGTATGTATATATATATGTATATATGATGCAGGCATGTAACTATGAATGTTTTATAAAATTTCAAATGTCATGGTGGGTCATATTTCATCATTGTGAGGAATGCGTCAGCTTGTTGTTGCATATTCGATATAATTTCATAATGAATAGCAAAGGCTGTTGTTGAAATCGCAAGACATTAAATATCTAAACAGTAGTTATAGGATGCTATATATTACATTTCTACATAACTGTGCATGCTTTTCTGTTTACCAATATTATTCTCATGAATTTATAAAATACTAGCCTAAAAGCCGCATTCCGTTCGGAATTGTAAGGTAGCGCCTGCGGAGGGCTAATTCGACCTACCGCTCAAAACTAAACAGAATTAAATAGCACAATTATAATACATCTATGATGAATATATCGGTGTTTGATCAGAGGTTAAGGACGAAATTAATTCTGTAATGCAATCATTCTACAGTTCCGGTCCCAAATTGGATTCCAACTGTTGGTCAATTTGTCCTAGAGTTATTATTTCGACGTAAAATTAATGACGCGAATGTAATTTCTCTCCCTCCTTGGTCTCTGATGTCATCTGACAAACGCCAACCAAGATGGCGTGAATCGGTCATGCTTTACCTGCTAGAAATAGCAGCCTAAATGCTTTGAATTTGGGTCCCAATGCTGGATGTCCAAGAACGAAATGAACGGCAGATTTTCAATTCCGAGATAATCCTGATTCCAAAATGTATAATATCTATGTAAAGCAAATATAGACTGAGATTGAGGGGTCCTAGACAGATAGACAGAATTTTGCTTTTTACTAATATAGATAATTATATCATAATATCTGTATAATCTTTGGTTAAATATGATCTAAGAAATAATTTTGAAATGATGACTTCTTATACATTGGAAAAAGAATTTTAATAGAATTTGAAAGGGATTTTGCCTATTGAGAAAATTAATGTACAATTTCCTTACATTAACATGCCTTCTCGAAATATTCCACCAATCGATATGTTACACACATACACAAATATAAGCACAGACAAACCTACATGCACACGCACTGACCTAGACCTGTATATGAAGTAAAACAAAGTTGCACCAAGGTTCAAGAGAAGATAACATGTGAGTTGCTGTTGAAAACGTTTCTATAACAATATTCATTATGTAAATATTTATCAGATGAAAAATGTCAGTAAACAGGTAATCAAACTCCAATAGGAATATCATGAACCCCTAAAAAAAAAAAATAATTGAAAAAGTATTGTATTTCATGCTTTAGCATAAGATTTGTTGATTGTTATCGAAAGAGACATCGCCACTAGAAATATGTGGCGTTTGAACTGAAAGACAATATCTGATGCGATGAAGGAAAAATGTGGAATCATAAGGTAATCTTTGGCACAAGCTATTATATTGATTGCTTCCATCATATTTTCCATGACGGTTTTCGCAACAAATCTTGAGGCATTAATTTGGTTTGGTGCATCCAAATTTTGTAGCATCATACCGCTCCTCCTCCTTTCTGTATTTGTGTTTAGTGGGCGGGGAATATTATTATGCTGAAAAGGATAGAAAATTCTATTGAAAATTTTAGCAGGAATATTACTACCAACCATAATGTAAAATTTGTACCATTGTACTGCGCTGTTACCTTTGCAAACCAGTGACATTTGTGTAATATATAGTTACATTTTTGTGAGATAAGATGAGACGTTCACAAACTAAATCATATGTTGATTAATTCAACGTGAGGCTAGTATAAACGTTTAAAATGTATTTCTTGGAATGCCTTTTTGGTTTACACCTGCAATTCGTACCTGGAAGTCCACACTCTTCACAATTCTTGCCCGACATAAACTATATATTATATTCAATGAAGGCCAATGAGAAGTGAAGCACATCGCATAGGTAATCTGTAGTTGTGAGTACGTCGTTATTACAAATTTCGCCTTACTCTTACCACACAACCACGATCGATCACACACGCACACGCACAAAACACAGAGGCACACATACACAAATATCTATATCTATATATGCAACGGTATGACCAAGTGTGCCTGAGTACGCATGTGTGTATGTATGTATATCTGTGTCTGTGTTGATCAAGAAGGTAAACGTATTTTAAAAAATGATTATTAGTAGATATGTCGATGGACGAATATTTATTCAGTATGTATTTCATATGAGATATAGCGATTTATAGCTGCAAAATTTCGCCAAAAATATTTTACGCAAAATAATTTCTCTCTAGTAAGACAAAAACAAATTAAAAGTAAAATAAATATCGGGCAATTAAAATCGTACTAGTGGGACCCGTGGTAATCCTACAGAATGAAAACTACTATCAGAAGCTATTTAAGAAAGAGAGGATGATTTGCATTTTTTAATTTTTTTCTTGCAAAGTTATTTCACTTCAAGGCATAATAATAATATGATTTTCAAATTTCCCTTTTCTAAGCACTTGATATATCCTTTTCCGTCTTCCTCTTCAACAAACTTTCAACCTCTCTTCATGACTTTAAAGTTTCTCTCGTTCTCTTCACCTCTCACTTTCACTAACCACATGAGAGACAGCATAATGCATCGGCTGGCTATCTGCTCTCTCACTCACACTCGCAATCCCTCTTCCTCTCCTTCACTCCATCTCTTCTCTAACAAAATAAAGCGTAAAGCGTGAACGAACAGGTAGAAGAATTTAGTTAAATAAAGATGTTTTTCACTAACAACAATACATCACCACGTCTTCATGAATAGAGTTTTCAGTAACAAAGCTCATTTCATTTCCTTACTGACAGTACAAACACTATTCATCTCTACCACTCTTTATGTAACTACCTTCTCTGTCCATCTCTTTCTCTCTCTCTTAATGTAACTGCCTCCCCTGTTCGTCTCTCTCTCTCTCTCTATCTGCCTTTCTTTAGCATCACCTCCAGAACATCACCATCTGCTAAATACTACATCCTAAACATTTCGCTTTCTCTTTACTTCTCCCTCCACACCCTACTGCACGTCATTAACATTTTTCTCTCCCTCGTTTCTATCACTGTCTTTTTCTCTCGAACTTTCCCCCTCCCTTCAACTAAACGCCTCACGCAGCTGGCCTTATTATACATCTTTCTGTACTTCTCTGGTCACACTCCTCCCCCACTCTCACTTTTACTTCACCTCTTACTCACTCCGTCTCTCATTCACTCTACCTCCCTTACTAGCTGAAGTATGACGGGTGAATGAACAAGCAGATTATTATATAGATTTATGATATTCTGGATGATGTTATTCTTTCCGGGAATGTTGATCAAAGCGCATTCAATAATTTTGTTCCAAGGATTAGCATTTTCTCATATAAAATGTCACTGTACGGCATAATACCAAAGCATCACTGTCAAAATTAATTTCCAAAATATATTCTGTGGTTCTTTCTTTAGCTTTTTGAAGATTCTATTTAATGTATTTTTTGTATAAGATTACTGGTGAAAGAAATGTCTGTAGCATATATAATGCTTCCCAAAAGCGAAAATGTGTCAATTAATCATGTAATTGTAACTTTCACTGGTAAACAATAAAATAAAACCTACTGTCAATTCGATATTTATTTAGCATCACATCATCAAAACGTGAATATTTGTATATTTATTGGTTCAAGCTGTCAATATTGGTCTTTATATGCATAAATGTATGGAATTTTAGATGCTCACAGGAGCTTCAGATGCACCAGTTATTATTGTATTTATTGGATTACAATATCTTGAAAGATCTGGAAATAATCTAAACCTCTTTCTCTGAATTCCATGTAAAGAGACTAATAATAAAATATTAGAATGTAAAGAACAATAATCAATTTAAAAGTACAACAGACCATTTTCGCTTCCCTTAACTGTCTTAAAATATATTATTATGTTAATTACAGAACACTTATTATTGCAATATAACTACAGCTAGTAACCGTTTTTCTCATGATTATATTGAACAACATAAGATAACAGCCAAACTGGCACAGAATTTCATTGAACATCTCGACAATTTCCATAGGCACAGACGTTCATATCAATATAAAATATCTCAATGAGCATCAGATATAAAACAACATGCCTGTAATAATCTGGATAAAATGAAAATGTTCGAAACTATGATCAATGTAATAAAGTTACTCTGTATTTTAATTAACAATATTAAAATAATATTAAAACAATTTTATTAATTATATTCAGCACTAACGAAAATGAGTTATTTTATGGCCTTTGTTCACTGTCGTTGAAATTGTTTTGAAACTTTATTCAAGTCACCAGTTCAATTAGTTATGTTCATTTAACAGACATTGTATCAATGAAGTATGTTACAGCCGGATATCAGCATAATAATAAATTATATAATTTTCTCTTTGTTTCTTTAGAAGTGTGCCACTGACTCATATACTGTTCGTTATATAGTATATGATTCGACATGTTTTAACTAATTTTGCAGGAGAGAGTAAATGTTGTTGACAACGACAGAATTGCAGCATTTTCCACTGTCACAACTGAGGAAATGTGAATTAGGATCTGCATTGTCAACATTAAAAAAAGTGTGCAATCCTATATTCAGCAAGAAACGTAGGAGAGAGTTTCGATGTTACTAGACATCGAGACAAGACAGTATCTCTGCTAATTAATTTAGCATTTAATAGATTAATTATTAACAACATCAATAACAAAAACAATGATAAAAATAATAATGATGATGATGATAATTCTTTCTAATATAGGCAAATTTTGTGAGGATAGGGTTTGTCGAGTACATCAACACCAGCGCTCAACTGTTACTTATTTCCTTGACTCTGAAAGGATGTAGGGCAAAGTCAACTTCGCTGGAATTTGAACACAGAACACAAAAACGGATGAAATATATCTGAGCACTTTGTCCGGCGTGCTAATGACGTAAACAGTGTGAGAGAGAGCTTTATGATTATGAAGGACGAAAAAAACTGGGTAATATAAAAAGATTCACGTCATAGTAAATGTGTATGCCCGAAGTGCTATACTCATAACGATTTTCCAGACCATATCAGTGGTAGAAAAGGCAGAGAAAGAGGTAAGAATGTAGCGATGATGAGAAGATGGACGTAAACAAGCACAATTAGGGAGAAGTGAATGTAGTTATAAAGAGAAATGTAGGGGGTATTCAGAGTAAGTAATATGAGTCTTAGAAAGAAAATGATACTACAATACGCACAGGGAGATGTAGTGTAAGAGGCACACTGATTAAAATGGACTGAAATACAGAGACTTAAAGAAAGAAAAAAGTATATAGAGAGAATAGAAAGCCAGAAAATATATCGTGATTTGACCTCACAGAAATGTTAGAGAGGAGGGTTACTGAAAGCTGAAGTTATGGAAGGAGAGAGAAAGTGTAAAGGAGAGAATATTGCAAAAGGTTTGTGTGTAGTATTTGGTGGTAAAATGCACACACACGCATATAGATATCTGAACACACATACTTATACGTATATGCATAAAAGTATTCATTTATATATCCGTCGTGTCTTTGAAATATTTTGGCATTTAAAATCTCATTCCGAAGCATCATTTACTGGAAGGAATTGGAAGGAATTGGAAGATATTATTTCCTGATATCTTAACTGTTTTCTATTCATATCCAAGTAGAAACACTCGTTCATAGTTATTGCATGTGTAATGTGTAATTTCGATGGATTCAGAATAAATTTACAAATCATTTTAAGCGTGAATTCCTTTTTGTGACCACTCAGGAATTGCTTTATTGAGACATTCTATTATTAATGCTGTATTATATTTTCAATCTATTGAATACAGCTTCGTCATCAATATGAATGAAATGAAGGTTGAAATTAACACTCATTCAGGTATCTCAACGAATAAGCCATATGTTTCTTCGGTGTAACAAATGAGCGAATGGAAAAAAAATTATAGCAAAATTTATTCAGATCTTTCACTATATAATGCTCTTTTATGGTATGCAATTAATCTAAATCTAAATACATTTTGTTTCGCATACAAATACGGTGTTGTTGTCTTTTATACTTCTAATGTTGCTGAGATGATTATGGATCTCACATATTTTCTTCGTTATTCAATACCTGAAACTTAAATATTACCAATAACAAGATTTTGCATAGACACAAGTCCTCCTATCATTATTAGTTGAGCTACTTTGATCGAGTCATCATCGGTACTTAGGTGGTTCTTCTTTCATCAAACCCTGAGACATGAAAGTCAACCTCAGTCCTGTATTCACTCAATAGTTTTCCCTTTTCTATATATTTTATTGATAATGCTTCTGTGTGATTACATTGTATTACTATATGGTGATAATAGTTGCTATTACGCATCCCAGGTTTTCGAATAAAGTTGGTTTGCATTGAAAAACAGGACAAGGAAAGTCAGGGAAAAATATAGCTTCATGTTCGTGTTTCTGGTAAAACATAGAAGAATTATTTATGAACAAGATTGAACACAAAAGAAACAAAAATAGAATCATGAACAGCGTAGAAAAAATGTAATTAAGTTTTGTGATATTTTACTTGAAACGCAATATGCACGCTTGTAAAGATCGCGGAAGACAATGACCTAAGCCCGAAATTTTCCTCTCTCTATATATATATAATTCTACAAAGTGGTATCGTAATGTATTTATTCGTAACTCACAAATAACAACTCTAAAAAAATAACAAAAAAACTCTAAACATGTATTGATATTTCTGAAACGACCCTTTTAGTATAACGATATATTCAATCAAACTTTATATTTAATAAAACATAAAGGTATGCCAGTAAAAGTTTCATATTGATGATACTCACGCATTCCCAACATACTTTTCAAATGTCAATAGTCAATAAGTTAAGTAATAGAATATATACATACCATATCTAATATTCGACCAGCCATGTCTGTTTGAACATTTAATCTAGATATATTGAAACAGAGTTCGGAAAGAAAAATGCTTCTTAGTGTAATATGGCATCAAATAAAGTAATAAGTGTAATAAGATAATATGAGGAACTGTAAAACAAGGAAAAAGAATATGCTAAAACAAAGAAATAGTTATGCTTTTATGCCTTATATGAATTATGCATGAAGGAAGTTTCTCCACTAAACTTAGAAAGATACATATGCTCTTGCACAGGCATTTTAACGTACACACAGAGAGATACACACGCACATACACACTAACACACAGTTACACACGTACACACAGAAAGACACACACACACACACATTTATATTTGTTGATATGTATATACATCAACAAATATTTATGGGCATGTATATATACACGCATATATTATAATATACAATAGACATATTTAAATTAAATTTCCTTTGTAATACAATATAAATTTTAATTTATTTTTCTACCAGCTGTGCTGCTACACCGACTGTGTTCCTTTCTGTAAAATCATACTTACCATGGAGAACTTCTATATGAAAGCAATTTCTGTGCGAACGTATATGCATATATTTAGATACACACTCACACACGCACGCACACACACACACACACACACACACACACATATATATATATTAATACATACATACATCCAAACATACATAACACACATACACATACACACACACACATGTATATCCACTTCATACAAATATACATCAGGTTTAATTACACACAATACGCCATAATTACGTGTTATTGTTTTCCAAACTAGCAAATGAGGCACTTTTTCTATTTCTATTTCGTAAATTTTATTTCCCATTCAATCAAGACATTATTAATATCCAGCAAGACAAAACTGGTTTGTTGGTAGAGCAAACATGACATATTCCAACCAAACACTTTCCAGTATCGAAGTTTTGTCTTCTAGAATCTACATCACCGAGAACACCGTACGTACGTTTCGTGCTGAATGAGCTAAAAAACATTTATTACTAATTGGATTATTGTCTTTTTTAGGCAACAATATGTTGACTCTCTGTGTGTAGCGTGGTTTTTACAAGTTGAAATGATGATTATATTAATATTTCCTTTAGAGTATAGATCATTGCATTAACTTTGTAATGGGATTAGTATATAGGACATAGAGATCGTCGCTATAATGATATTGAAGGAACTTACGCGGACATGAAGAGGTTGCTTGAACTAGATCAGAACGAAAAAACCTGCCACATTCACTCCCTGTCTCAAAGTAAAGACAGATAGAATGCATAAGTTTCAGGGTTAGACAGAGTACTACTCAGATATATATCCAAAGGGATATTCATGCCCACCTCAACTACGGAAGCTTATGTGTCTGATATCCAGGAATTTGCAGCATATCAGTCACTGTACTTATGATCTTCAATTCTTTAAAACTCATAACTACACGCTATAACGTTATATATACGCTTTGAAATAACTTAACTGCAACTTTGAAAGCAGATGATATCATACATATAACATCCCCTCATTATCCCATTTTAATCGTATAAGTATTCCCTACGTACTCCAGTTGTATAAACATTTGACTCAAACGAACGGAGATAGGACAGCATTTACCAAATCATATCTCTGTATACGAGAAACATCACAGAATGTAAAAAAACTATTAACCATCACATTCAACTTCAAAAATATACCATGACATTACATATATAGAAAGAGAATAATTCAATTGATTGGCACTTCCTCAACAAGAGAGTAGATTTATATTATAGCCCAACGAATCCATATGTCACCGCTGTGTTAAGCCTGAATGATTTTGTATTTAAATACAAAATACAAAATCAGCCTATGATCCTGTTGAATCTTGTCGGCTCTGTCATTAATAATCTAATTAACTTATATAAATTATAACTATATGTACATCGCGTTACAGGTTAGAGATAGATAAAAAACAGAATATTGAAAATATACACACACACACACTCACACACACACACACACACACACACACACACACACACACACACACACACACACACACACACACACACACACACACACACATATATATATATATATATATATATATATATATATATATATATGTATATGCTTATGTGCATGAATATCTATATAGATAATACATATACATATAAGTATATGTGTGTGGGTGCTGCGTGTACGTATACATATATATGATTATAAGGAAAAAGGTTACCTCCAGTGCATAGTCTTCACTTTGAAGTGCTTCACATATTCAAACCTGAAGCGTTAGAATAATGTAGAAGTAAGAATTAAATTTAGGCAAATCAATTTCACATATACATTTATATTCTTTCAGCCCTCGAGTCAAAATGCACGAATTTCTCCAAATATGCTTTCAGTACATCAAACGTATTAAAACTATATAGATATATAAAAATATAGCAATAAGCAAACGGAGGAGAATATTGGCACCCACTTATTGCACTTGGTATAACACTGGTGTAACAATAATTGGATACTCTCCCAGCAGTATATTGGATATATATTACCCCTTAGTGGGTTGAATCCTCAACCCCTAACTCCCTTAGATACCTAAAAATATATAGAGTAATCAATACATTGAAATATATAAATACATAGATATATGAATTTAAAATATATTGAAGAAAATAAATACATACATAAGTCGACTTTCAGATTATAAAACGAAGTGATAAAAAGTTAAGACTCTATAAGATAAAAAAAGATTGAGTGTTACTAATCCTGGTAATAATCCTACGGCCGTTTCTGGGAGTTCGGTTTTTCCAGTCATAAAAAAGAAGACAATTACAGTGATTTTTAATCACCACCAACTTCATTAGGGAAAATACATTTCTAAAAAGACTAACATTTACTGCATTTTTCTAATGCGAATTACCTACTGAGTGTTTTTATAGAATGCAAAAGACCAGGGAGTGGAAGTGTTTTTGGGCGGTTGGAGGTAGAGCTACGATGCAGGATAAGATAAAGCTTCTGGTGGCTCTATAGGTAGATGGTAAGAGGAGAGGAATGTTTTATTATTCAGAAAAAGTTTCAATTGGTATGGTGGCTGGTTCTTGACTCTGTCCAGAATCGTAGTGTGCAATGTTGAGTAAAACTTATATTTGCAAGAGTAGACAGCGTCGGAGAACTTATTTAATATCCGAGAAGTGGTGTAGACGGAGAATAATTAATGGCTAATTTAAGTATAGCTAGCATTTGCTTATTTTTGTATTATAAGGGGGAGATACTTTTATTATGACCAAGCCAGTGTATATTGTAAGTTTTGTGATTTAAGATCATGTATGTGTGTCGCTAATCATGTGAATTTGTATATTATCTCAATGAAAGAATTTAAGTGAGTTCGATATCATCATTTAAAATGAATATTTTGATTTCAGAATTAAAAAAATTTAATATATAAATATATATGAGAATTTGGTTTGCCTAAATTTGACTTCTACACTATATATATATATATATATATATATATATATATATATATATATATATATATATATCTTCACTATTTGTTTGTGTGCGTGTGTGCGCGCGCGCGCGTGTGTGTGATGCACTTGCTGTAATGGTAGTATAAGGAAACTGTAAACTCACATAAAATTCTAATCTTTTCGCTGAACTCAGCTATAACTGTAAATATCTAACAATGTACGTTGTACATTAATACATACAACTTCACATAAAATAAATACTGTAACTAATTTCCATTCTAAACAGTAGGACATTCTCAAAGCAAGCACGTACAGAATACCTGAATCTGTACGAATTCTATGAACATTGAGTGGAATAATATGTATAAATGATGTTAATGTAACACAACTTGATAGATTATTTTTGATTAGTCGCGAAAGCATAAATCAGCCATAAATTTCAGTGTGAAATTTGAGACTACGTATTTCTTACATTACAATATTTTATACAATTGCGTTAGTTGAAACGTGAGTTCATTTAATTGAGTTTCTGCAGGTTGAAATCTTGTAAGGAACAGCTTTATATTATATGAATTTCCAGGTCAATGAATCAAATACCAGACATTTAATAGAGTACGGCTAATCACCAAATGTATGAATTAGTTTCCATGTGAAACTTAACAAATTTTAAAGCCAAAAATATTTTAAATTTCAATTTAATATTTGAACAGCATAAGTATATGAAAAAAGAAAGGGAATTTCGAAACGGCAAAAACAAATAAGAAATATAAACAACATAAGCATAACCATAATAAATATGTAGTACAAATGAAGCAAAACTATCTTAATCTCCTTTTGTCAATTTAATTCCGACTTTCAAACCTGTAACTGATGCAAGACTAAGTGAAAAGATAAAAAAAAATACTTAGCGGAAGACTGTAAAAAGAAATTATTACTACGACTTTTTCGTTGCATAGTAGTACCTGCTTTGTATAATTGCAGCCTAAGAAACTTCTGCCTGTATTAAGTAACAGCTGACAGTATTTTGGCGAGCAGTTTTAAAATTGACGAATGATGATGCTATTTAACAAATTATAGCTGCTTTTCAGGTATCTTGATCAATGAGATAAAATCGGCTTTAAATTACTCTCAACCGCCTTCAAAAAATGTAATGACGCATTATATGACGAAGCTTTGGATAACCCTAACGAGTTGAGTTGGGTAAATGGCTGGATATCGATGTTGATTGCTATACTCAATCACGTCCTTTCAGAGCTAAACTACTACTACTACTACTACTACTACTACTACTACTACGACTACTACTACTACTACTACTACTTGAAGGGATAGAAGCAGTCTTAAGTAATAAATGCAAGAGCAACGTATTCAACATTCACATTTTTGTTTTACAAGAAAGTGTTATGAAATTTCCATAAATCGATGGATCAATTTCACTAATTCCAAATGTAGAAATTGTATAGATTCCACCGCGCTTAAATACAAAATCACCACAAACGAGATTTATACTAAGAGAGAAGATACTTCAGTTTCGGGCTCGAATAATGTCACAACTCTGTTTGGAAGGGATTATAAGATTAACTTGATTCTAATGATTAGTATTCGGTTTATCCAGCTCAAGTTCATTCCTTATTATATTTTATAATACACAATTGATTAGTGAGTTCATCTCCAAATATATAGTTTAATGCACTCAGTATATATCGTTGTTAATATGCAGAAGTATCGTAAGTCCAAAACGTTGCTTTTTCAGAAAACGAAAAAGTGTTTCACCATTCTATAGCAAAACCATTGTAATCTACCTCGACATTTTTTGCTATTTTGGCACCTTAAGCAGCTGGATATACGATAGTTTGACCAAAAGAACCGTGTATGTATGAATATATACATACACACATACATGTGTATGTAAACACACACACACTGACCCACACACATGCGCACAAACAAACAAAAAGAACGCAGTTCGGATAACGGACGCAATCAACGACTATTGAAAAGGTTGCAAGACGCAACGAAAGTTTTACGACAAATATATAAGTAAATGAGTGGAAACTTTAACGGTGAGTGTCTTAATAAGGCACTGAAAGAAAATTACTATCTCATATATATATATATATATATATATATATATATATATATATTATTATTATAGTTTCAGCTTAGAGCTGCGGCCATGCTGATGCACCGCCGTGTTGCTACACTGTTATTACAGGGAGCCTCTAACAATTTGTGGCACTTGGTGAAGAATGGAGTTAGATTTAGCAACCCTCATTTGCACCGCCTGCCGCGAGGTAGGTTCATCTGGGACTCTCGACAAGAAGAAGTCCAGCTTTGATTTAAAAACCCCTACATCTACTTCGTGCAGGTTCCTCAGGCTCTTTGGGAGAATATTAAAAAGCTGTGGGCCCTTGAAACCCAAACTGCTGCAGTAACTGGTCCTGAAGCGCGATGGCATTGCTGGGATCTTAGACACTATGCAGTGTCGTCCCGTTCTAGCATTGATGTAGCTTTCAATGCCAAAATTTGGCACAATTCCTTCCAGGATCTTCAAGATGTATATTACTGCATGCCTCTCCCGCCTTCTCTCCAGGGAGTAGAGTCTTAGCTGTTTCAACCTTTCCCAGTAGCTGAGCAGTTGCCAAGAGACAATCTTCTTTGTGAATCTTCTCTGGATTGCTTCAAGGTCTGCTGTTAATTTGACACTGCTGGGTGACCACAGCTGTGAGCAGTAATCCAGGCGGCTGAGGACGAATGTCTTCCAGAGGATCATCATGGTTTCCTTATCTCTGGTTCTGAATGTTCGCAGGATCCATCCAGACAATCGTCTGCACTTTGTTGCCATCCTGGTAATGTGCACTTGGAAAGAGGCATCATCACCCATGTCGATACTCAGGTCTCTCACTGATTTAGGCTCTGGGATTGAAATTCCCTGCGGACCAGTGTACTCTGTAAGTTTCATATTCGGTTTTGGGCGTTGGTAGCGCAGGGCTTGGAATTTTTCAGCATTAAACTGCATATTATTATCCTCAGCCCATCTGTAAACTGAGTCCAACTCCTGCTGCAGGTGTGCAACATCACTGGAGTTCTGTATTTTCTGCGAGACTTTCGTATCGTCTGCGTAGCTTGCAAGTGTGGCTATCCGTGCACTTGAAGGCATATCTGAGAGAGTGACTATAAAAAGCAATGGTCCCAAGACAGTGCCCTGTGGAACAACGCTCATTATTTGTGTTTTCATAGAGATGGCACCATTAGCCACTACTGCCTGACTTCTATCTTTCAGAAAGTCATGTAACCACTCTCCAAGTTTTCCAGCTATGACAAGATGACGCAGTTTGTGGCATATCACACCATGATCCAATTTGTCAAAAGCTTTTGCAAAATCAAGGTATATTACGTTCACATTTGAGTTGTTGAGTAACTGCCTCAACACCCAGTCATAATGTTGTAAGAGCTGGGTCAGGCAGCTCCTACCTGGTCGAAAGCCAAGTTGGGTATCACTCAGCAATTTATTTTCTTCAAGGAATGCGATTGGTTTACCTCTGACTATCCTTTCCATGACGTTGCTGATGTGTGAAGTCAGAGAGATAGGCCTATAGTTTTTGGCATCTGCTCTGCTTCCCCCTTTATAGATTGGGCATATTATTCCCTCCTTCAACTTGCTTGGCAGTCTGCCGTTTGCGAGAAAGCTCTGGAAGAGGATCTGGAGGGGTTTTGCCAGGGCATGTTTACACGATTTAAGGAGGATTGCTGGGAAACCATCAGGGCCAGCAGTTGAGTTTGTGTCCACTTCATGTATAGCTAGTAGTACATCTTCTTCGCTAATGTTGATGTATTCCATTGTAACTGCCTCACTGGTTATAGGGGAGGTAGCAAAGAAGTTCACTGGTTCGTTCACTTGTCTGTGCTCCAATGGAGTGGTGAAGACACTTTTGAATTGCTCATTCAGTACCTCACTGATCCTAGTTGGACTGTCTGTGAGGGAGCCATCCTCTTTGGAGAGGGGTCCAATCTTGCCGCGTACTGAGGCTGTTTCTTTTGCGTAATGAAAGAAGGCCTTTGGGTTTGACTTAATGTTTTTTATAACCCAGGCTTCTTTGTCTGCTCTCTCTCTCACATAGGATTGTTGCAGCCTTTTTTCAATCTCCATCAGTGTCGTTTTTAGGCGGGACCTTTGGCCATTCTTGAGATGCTGGTTGAGTCGATTTGCAACTTTCGTCCGTCGTCTCATGAGGATCTTCCTCTCCCTTGGAATCTTGTTCCTATTTGTATTGGCCTTGTGCTCTGGGACATATTTCTGGCATATGGCTTGCACAGTAGACATGAAACATTCTAGTTTCATGTCAATGTCTTGTGTGGAGAGACATTTTGGCCAATCCTCTCTGAGGATCTCTTTCTGGATCGATTTCCAGTCCGCTTTGTGGAAGTTCAGATTGGAGAGATTTTGGGTGCTTCCTTTAGGCTGTATGTCTCTGGTTTCTTTCGGCCCAAACATAGACAGCTTATGTTGTGATCCGAAAATAATGTCGGCGTCACTTTCACATCATGAATGATGTCCGTATTGTTCGTGAAGCAGAGATCTAGAATGTTATTCGCTCTAGTTGGTCTGAGAACAGCTTGCTCCATGAATAAGGCATTGGTGAGGTTGAGCAAGCATTCCACCTGTGCTTGCTTGCGATAAGTTATTCCTGAGAGTATGAGACATTCGGGCCATTTGACGTTGGAGAAGTTGAAATCACCCATAAGAAATATGGTCACATGGTGTTCCAGTTTCATGAGGATTTCTTTAATTCTAGTGAGGCAATCTTCAAATTTGCCAATGTCTTTTGGAGCATCCGGTGGGCAATATGTATTGCATATGACTATATTATGTTGTCTTATGTATACAATTTGGGTGTCGCATACCGAATTTGAGTATGCCAGTAAGACCTGGGGTATGAGGTCGTCACGGATGTATACAGCAACTCCACCATGGCTCCTTTCCCTTCTGTCATATATATATATATATATATATATATACATATATATATATATATATATATATATATATATATATATATATAAATGAGAATGTGTGTATGTCTGTCTGTCTGTCTGTCTGTCAGTCTGTCTGTCTGTGTGAATCCCTAAAACTCGAGAACTACGCAACCAATTTCATTTAAATTTTACACATGCCTTACTTAGGGTTCCAGTTGTGTTTTAGTAAAAAAAAAAAATTATTAACTTCTTGCAGAGTTCGAGCACACGGCAACATAATATCTCCTCTACTATTTAAGTATTACGTGTCAAAAGTGAAACAAAAACACTCATGTCAAATACTTTCACTTTAAAAATGAAACTATTCCACTAACTGAAACAATCACATTTCGATACTGTAGTGACAGATACTTTCACAGAGAGAGAAAGAGAGAAAGAGAGAGACAGAAAGAGAGAGAGAGAGAGAGAGAGATGTATATGTACACCATTTCGATACTGTAATGACAGATACTTTCAGAGAGAGAGAGAGAGAAAGAGAGAGAGAGAGAGAGAAAGAGAGAGAGAGAGAGAGAGAGAGAGAAAGAGAGAGAGAGAGATGTATATGTATACATATAGATGTACACGTATATGTAAATATATATAGATCTATACATACATGTATATGTATACATATGTGTAGATGTATATATATATATAGATGTACATGTAATATGTACACATATATACATATATACATGCATACAGATATCTATACATATATACACCCATCACACACACATACACATGCACACAAACACACACATTAGTCATTTGTTTTCTTATCCAAAACTACGTCAAAAGTACTGAATGGATCTTTATGAAATTTGGAAATTATATTCTTTGCATAACGGCCATAACTCCCATGAAAATTCATATATTTTTGATGTTGATGAAATTTTAACCCGAACATAACAAATGAGCATTATTTAGAAAATGATGTCACACGTTATCGAGGCTACCATTCTTTCTGGATGTGCAAAAGGGGATGACGTCTTTATTCCAAGAATTCCTCTTACTCTATCAGAAGCAGACATTCCTTTTACATTCAGAAGACTACAATTCCCCCTTCGTGTGACTTTTGCCATGCCCATAAACAAATATCAGGGTCAAACACTGTCTGTAGCTGGTCTTCTCTTGGAAGAGCCCTGCTTCTCACATGGACAACTGTATGTTGGCTGCTCAAGAGTGGGCAGCAACAAAAAACCTATTTGTATATGCTCCACAAGGGAAAACAAGGAACATAGTTTACAATGAGGTGTTATAATCACAACAGCAAGAAAGTATATACATGATCACCTTCTTTTACGAAACTTCATTGAGTTTCATATATTTATATTGATATACATATATATACGTGTGTTTGGGTGCGTGTGTGTATATACATCTCTATATATAAAGATGATGCGTAGTCTAGACGGCGTTTTTAGATTTCATTATTCTCTTTAACCCGGGCAACGCCGGGTATTTCTGCTAGTATATATATATTTATATATATATATATATATATATATATATATATATATATATATATATATATAAGCAATGTTAATTCTCTAAATGAAGTATTAACAGTAACTGCACGATAAAGTGTAGTATATTGCCACTTAAGTGCGGCTGACCCCTAGGGGTGGATGTTACTGTTGCTTTTAGCCCCAGGAGGACATCTCCTCCAGCTGGCTTATCGACACACGACTGTGTCCTGTTTGCCAAGGGTAGTTATCCCTCTCACCAACATCTGCAGCACGAACGGATCCGGATTTCAGGGTTAGTTCCCTTCGTCGGCGTCCGATAGCCGCTGACCTTGGTGAGAGAGACAAAAACCTGGCAATCTTATATCTTCTTTTCAAGTGAAATTCTTCACTGATATCGAAAAGGTGAAAACAAGCAATGTTAATTCTCTAAATGAAGTATTAACAGTAACTGCACGATAAAGTGTAGTATATTGCCACTTAAGTGTGGCTGACCCCTAGGGGTGGATGGTACTGTTGCTTTTAGCCCCAGGAGGACATCTCCTCCAGCTGGCTTATCGACACACGACTGTGTCCTGTTTGCCAAGGGTAGTTATCCCTCTCACCAACATCTGCAGCACGAACGGATCCGGATTTCAGGGTTATTTCCCTTCGTCGGCGTCCGATAGCCGCTGACCTTGGTGAGAGAGACAAAAACCTGGCAATCTTATACAGGACACAGTCGTGTGTCGATAAGCCAGCTGGAGGAGATGTCCACCTGGGGCTAAAAGCAACAGTAACATCCACCCCTAGGGGTCAGCCACACTTAAGTGGCAATATACTACACTTTATCGTGCAGTTACTGTTAATACTTCATTTAGAGAATTAACATTGCTTGTTTTCACCTTTTCGATATCAGTGAAGAATTTCACTTGAAAAGAAGATATAAGATTGCCAGGTTTTTGTCTCTCTCACCAAGGTCAGCGGCTATCGGACGCCGACGAAGGGAAATAACCCTGAAATCCGGATCCGTTCGTGCTGCAGATGTTGGTGAGAGGGATAACTACCCTTGGCAAACAGGACACAGTCGTGTGTCGATAAGCCAGCTGGAGGAGATGTCCTCCTGGGGCTAAAAGCAACAGTAACATCCACCCCTAGGGGTCAGCCACACTTAAGTGGCAATATACTACACTTTATCGTGCAGTTACTGTTAATACTTCATTTAGAGAATTAACATTGCTTGTTTTCACCTTTTCGATATCAGTGAAGAATTTCACTTGAAAAGAAGATATAAGATTGCCAGGCTTTTGTCTCTCTCACCAAGGTCAGCGGCTATCGGACGCCGACGAAGGGAAATAACCCTGAAATCCGGATCCGTTCGTGCTGCAGATATTGGTGAGAGGGATAACTACCCTTGGCAAACAGGACACAGTCGTGTGTCGATAAGCCAGCTGGAGGAGATGTCCTCCTGGGGCTAAAAGCAACAGTAACATCCACCCCTAGGGGTCAGCCACACTTAAGTGGCAATATACTACACTTTATATATATATATATATACATATATATAGTTTTAGGGAAAACAACCAAGATTTTAATTGAGTTTTTACCTGTAATTTTAGATTTTGTCCCTAATATTATATATATATATATATATATATATATGTACCTGTATATATGTATACATATACAAATTTATACTCATAAGTAAGCTCATTCTCTCTTTTTCTCTCTCTCTCTCACACACATGTATATATTTATATCCGTTGGAGACTAAAGGCTGCAATATTTTAATATGAGTTGCCGTCGTTGACATTAATGCAAAAGTGTTTTGCAGAATTTCATCTACTAATTGCTAAATTTTATGATATATAATTAAAAGTACAATTATTTATGTAATTGTTAATTGCGGAATATAAATTGATTAAACATGTTGTTCAACCAATTTTCTCCTGAGAATTCTAATCTATTTACACCATATGAAGGAATGACAACTAAATCTCTAAGTGAATTCTCGGTGCAATATATTCTTTGTACACAGCTTCGAAAAATAATATTTTTCTCGAGAAAAAATATCTTCGTTCCTGTAACTAATGTATGAAATATTTTCTCTTAAAAAAGATTGTTTGTTTAAGCTGCAAATCGAATCAAATATAACATCTATTATGAAGTATTTTAACATTACTCGCTTGATCAATAATATTCAGTGACTACGCACAAGTTGCACCACAATGAATCAAGTTAAATTCTTCCTGAAGTATAAATTATCTATTGTTTAGTCAAAGACGATGAAATGGCTGTGGTTAAGTTAGCCAAAGTTCATTAAAGTCAGAGAAACATCGTCGTCGGTACATATTGCCAACGTCCATTTAAAAGTTATGCAACTTACTACGAAGAGAAAAACGAGATTTGTTTGACTCAGATTACTAGTTAGAAGGAACATCAGCATGGTATCTATAACATCTAGTTTGACAGCTTTAGTTTAGCGATATGCAAACATGAACATTAGTCATGTTCAGATATTTTCTATATTACCGATAGTTATTTGGTTACATTAAAGTATGAACCATAGTAGAATATTTATATAAATGAGAACAAAGCACTATAATTCATGTAAATTATACACATAGAGCTCGTTATAAAGTTAGTATATTTACATATACTTAGCCGTAGAAATATTCATCATGTCTGATAGATAATTTATTTTGCGGAGCAACAAAAGGAGTTTCATTGTGTTTAAATATATAACGTTTACATTTATGAAACCAATTATTTAGCAATGGAGAACCGCAACTGAGTATCCAGTGATTGTTATCGGCGAAAATGTACTGTACTATAAAAGATGTTAGTAACATATATTGCCCTATATTATTAAAATGCGCATCTCCTTCTTTCTCACTGTCTATCTATCTATCTATCTATCTATCTATCTATCTATCTATCTATCTATCTATCTATCTATCTATCTATCTACATACATAATATATGATTTAATTGGAGGATCTGTACACACCTCATGCAGGGATAGTTTCATCCAAGAGAACATTGGTTCAATACGTAGTATTTTTGAGGAATGAATTTCCTTAAAATAGTAGGTATATATAAAAACATATAGTTTATATTCATTTAAAAGAAGAAAAGAAAATGGAGATTAAGAAGTTAATAACTGTTTATTACTAACGTATTTGCTGTT
The DNA here is from genome assembly GCF_046866305.1 of Octopus bimaculoides. Classification (NCBI taxonomy): domain Eukaryota; kingdom Metazoa; phylum Mollusca; class Cephalopoda; order Octopoda; family Octopodidae; genus Octopus; species Octopus bimaculoides. The sequence continues at coordinate 123,503,182 of NC_142928.1, forward strand.
AAAATAAGCAATTCTTAACTTCCTAATCTCCATTTTCTATTCTTCTTATATATATATATATATATATATATATATATATATATATATATATATATATATATATATATATAGTCTGTTAAAGTCTGTCATACAGGCCATGACGAAGGGAAATAGCCCTGAAACTCGAGTCGCCTTTATATATATATATATATTTATATTTATATATTTATATATTTGATCCTTTATATTGAACACTCAATATTTCATCTACATTCAATACTTTCTTTCATGGTGCCATCCATTTTTATTTTATTTTATTTTATATTGTATATTGTATATCATATTATATATTGTATATTCCATATTCTATACCCCACATTAGTTCTGCAGGAATATAAATAAAACATAAAAAACAGACAGTGTTGGAACTCTTTTAAGCAAAATAATATATTCCTCTATACACAATCATACAAAAAAACCCCACCTTTTTTGTATTTATTTTTACTCGCATATATATATATATATATATATATATATATATATATATATATATATATATATATATATAATATCCAAGCGGATTACCCCGTTAGTTCTTTGATTGGTTCCAGATGACGACTGAACAAAATTGTCAGTATCTAATGCAGGTGCTTACAATGGGTTGTTAGTCATCGGTAAATTCTCCTCTGAGTTATTTCATGTGTCCTACTCAGGACTGTAAAGGTTCTTTAGAGTGTATAATAATATTGATAATAATAATAAAGAGTATGGAGACTAGTACATCCACTATTTTTAGTTTATAGTTATGTACATCTATTATAGTACAACATATTTTTTCCGATAACTATTACTGAATAGACAGTTGTGATTCTCCATTGCTAAATAATTGGTCTTATAAATGTAAACGTCATATATTTAAACACATTGAATCTCATTTGGTTGCTCGGCAAAATAAATTATCTCTCGGACATCATGAATATTTCTACGGTTCTGTATATGTAATTAATACAATAATAAGATAAATTCTTATATAAGAATTTATCAAGTAGTTATCATGAAAAAAATCATAGGGAAGAATCTATCGTGTTTCCCTAAATTATATTTATATATATATATAAGAGCATAACTATACAAGAATGCCTCGCGTTAACTACCGTAATAAACACGGTTATGATGTGTTTATTACGGTAGTTAACGTGAGGCATTCTTGTACAGATATGCCCTTATATATTTGTAAATAGAGCTATGTATATGTAAATATACTAACTTTATAACGATCTCCATGTGTATAATTTACTTGAATTATATTGCTTTGTTCTCATCTGTATATATGCTGTATGTAACGGTAAAATAATAAAAAAAATAGTGGATGTACAATTCTCGGTACTCCCTTACAATACACTCTAATATAGGTTTAACGAAACAACGAAATAATCTATATACGGTGACTTACCCTGCTAGAAAATAGTAACCAAATTTGCGGCAAGTAGCGTACTAACACCACAGAGAATCAGGCATTTGATAATGTTGTTAGGATATCCTAGATTGTCACGGATGGAATGTATTTTCTCATAAATGTATTCAATAAGTACTAATTTGAAACCTCCCATAGACTTTTGTATTTTATGTGATAGATATTAGATGACTAACATTTTCAGGTAAAAATTTAGTATCTCATTCAGCTGTATTTACCAGGAGTATAATAAAAAAAATTCACGATCAAGGAAAGAACGCGAAAGAATTAGCCGAAGAAAAAAGTGCACAACGAGAAGAGAGCAAACATCCGTTGAACTGATATTCTAGGCTATAGATTTTGCTAATATGTATGGTTAGGCATATACACATCTACATTCATATTACACGATCCATCTTGAAGCGATATATGTATTCTAGCATTCGCTTATTTCTGTCTGTCTGTCTGCCTATCTATCTATCTATCTATCTATCTATCTATCTATCTATCTATCTATCTATCTATCTATCTATCTATCTATCTATAAGGGCTGGGGGAGTGTATGTATATGTGTGAGTGGGGAGAGCTGAAAAGATTCTGACATTTAGGGTGTTGTGAAAGGCCTGGCTGGAGGCCCAAACGTCCGAGTTCGTTTACAAGGCTTAGAAAAACTGAAGGGCTGCTGCAATAAGTGTGTGTAACTGAGAGGGGACCATGTTGAATAAAATTATATTTAACTTATCTTTCCGTATTTTCTTTTACTCAAAGCCTGGAACTTTTCATCAACCTGTCGTATATATGTATGCATGTTTCATATACACACACGCACGCACACACACACGCACACACACACACACATACACACACACACACACACACACACACACACATGTATATATGTATGTACGTGTGTATATATATATGTACGTACGTATGAGCTGGTATATATTTTGCATAGCTATAATTCTCTCCTGAAGTATTTCATCGATTTATTGGTATCATATGGAAAATATACAACTAACAAGTGTGCATATATGCGAATACAGGATGAAATAACTTATTTGTACATAGTATGCAACTAACATATTCATTTCCACATAATGCGTTTGTTTCCACATATGAATATAGAAGACGCTGCATTATAATACTAAAAAAAAAAAAGTATATCAGGTCTTCATCAATGGGTAGACTGTGTAGAAGACAGTTCTGCTTATTTGAGCAGTAATTCTAGACAAATGTAACGACTGTTATGAAAGATTTTAACGTGGCTTGCAGGATCAATAGTATTTACTGAATGCTAACTATCAATATCAGTAAGAATCAATATAATATAATTCTGAAATATATATTATCGTTGTTTAGCGAAGTAAGATGAAATGTCTGTGGTAAACTTAGCCATCGTTCAATAAGTGCAGAGAAATATTGTCTTCAGTACGGTTTACTTTCGTGTTTCCAGACAGCAATTGTACCTTCCAACAAGGAAATAAATCGAAAATTAAATTCCTTTGACACTGGCTATTAGATGAGGTTATGTATATATAATTATCAGAGGCACCTTCGGCTTCTCCATGAAATGAAATGTAAGTCACAAGCAAATTTTGTCCCATACAGGACAACTGAAACATGATCTACCTCATCAACTTCTAGTATTTTTTTAGAATATTATTGGAGAAACATACTTAGCTTCTGTCTATGCAGAGAGAAGCTCAGACGTAATAATGTTATATAGAATATAAATACAATTGTATAGAAAATAACATGCAGGTAAATTCATTGGGTGCATTGCATAGAAGTGCAGGCGGGGAAAACAAAGATCATTTAATAAACATACTGGACAATGCAAAGATTTTGGGTAAAATGAAATGTAATGTTAAGAATGGCCTCATAAGCAAACTTATTCTATTCTAGCTGTGAAAAATTGAAATTCGGGTCTGATTAATCTCTGTATTCGTTATATTTGCATGTATGATGAAATACTCAACCTCTGTCTATGAACAAAGTTATAAATTACAAGCTATTAAATGCATGATGAAATTATAAGGCTACTTAATCTAATTCGCTTAACAAAACATGCTCAAACAAGTTGGATGTACTAATGCAACAATTGTACTTAACGCTGTGATGTAGTTGAACTTGAAATAGAATTTAGGCTATAAACATTTTACAAAAAATCCGCAGTTAAAAGCTGATGTAAAAAGCGTTTACATCACGTGTTTTATGGGACGCTGAAATTACTTAGGATGCATCTTATCTTGAACATACACTTATAATAATCTAACAAGACTAGAGACTTATTGGATCCCTCCCAGTATCGTACCAAGTGAAAGACTCATCTGATAAGGCAAATAACTCTAAAAATTTTCCATTGATATGCTATTAATGTAAATTTACTAAATTACATACATATATGTTTTTATGCATATAAGTATGTATGAATGTAATATACATACAAGCACACGCATGCATACATACAGACATATATTTTATATGTGCGTCTATATTTACATATGAATATATGTATATGTACATCTAGGCATACCGAGAGAGAAATCTATATGGAAATGTATGTGTATGTATCTGTCTGCCAATTATCTCTCTCTCTCTCTCTCTTGCCCTGTATATACATACATTAATATATACGTATTTCACGCTCGCACATGTTCACATCACACTCACACACAGACACACACACACGTGCATACAAGCGCGCACGCACACACAAACAGACACACACATAGACACATACAGAGACACACAAACACACACACACGCACGCAAATTTATATAAAACTAGCACACACAGTGTTGCTCGGGATTTCAATGGCATAGTTTGCATATATGTTAAAGTTAAGTTGAAACATGAGATACAGGGAAGTGCAGCATTGACGACAAAGCATTTGTAGCGTAAATGAAGGGCTAATTCGACTAAGTGATATGTCATAATCTTGTCAATGAAAAGTGAGTGGGAGGAATGTGATGTTTGAATGCACCAAAAAACTCTGTGGATATACTCATCTTTGCGGCTGTCGGCGCTGCTGCTACCGCGCTGAACAATGAGCAGTCATAGGAACTACACATATGGGAGAAATTAAGTCTACGGGCGCGCAGAGCAGCGCCACATGAGAGAAATCTACATGAAAGAATTGACGTAGTAAGTTGGGTGGAATTGGCAAGGAAGCGTTTGAAAACAACACAGTCGTGCGATATTTCGGTTTGGAATCAATAGTCGTGGTTCAACGGTGCACCCCATCACGTATACAGCATGCGATTATTGTGAGGACAAGTCAGCTCCCAAACGAAAGTAATTCTGCATGCAGTGTCGGGGTACGCAAGGTCACATTAAGGACACGGATCCTAATAAACGTGGTGGAATCACGTGACGTTGGGCTGCTGACGATGTTGAGAATCAATAGTCGTTGCTCAACCATGAACACCTTCGCATAAACAGCATGCGAACATTGTGAAGACAACTCAACTCCCAAGCGGAAACAATTCTGCATCCAAGCTCGCAAGGTCACATAAAGAACACGGTCTCTAACTAATGTGGTTGGATTTTAGACACCATAAATTAGTAGGTTAATATACAGGTGATGTTTCGGTTTCTAATCAATAGCTGAAGAATATTTGCATTGGCTTCGGCTATGCTTATAAGGAAGGCTTTGATAATGAAGTGAAGAGAAAATAGGATTTAACTTATGTTAGCATATTTTCATAATAAGTATAGTGAGTTCCAAATGGCTTTTATTCCAGCAAATTACTACCTATGCTATTACGGGAATAGGCTATTATTGCTACCCCTTAGACAACGCAATTTGAAGTCTACATCGGTTCATCCATTTGATATTTACTTATATCATTTCAGTAGCTGCTTTTTCCAGTTTGAACAGAAGCAATGCGTGGACTACTCGGGCAGTCGTACGTACTCCAGGAAAGCGGGTTTTATGCTCCTAGGGGCTTCATTATTCATTATATAAAATATTGTAAGAGTCTAAGACCATCTCTGGGACATAAGTAATGTATGTTCTCAGTTTGGAGGAAATCAATTGCGAACTTTAGAAGTTCTGCAGATTTATACACACACACACACACACACACACAACCCTCCCATATTCTTAGTTTTATATATATATAGATTGCACAGACATGTCTCATATTTGCGTGTGGGTGTTACTTCACGTGTATACTGACTGAGAATTATACGTACAAATATATAAATATAGCTTAGGTGTATTTTCAACGTAATAAAAAAGTTGAAAAATCATGCTATATACCTGTGAAATAATCAGTAATATGATTATAGAAAATGTATTCCGCAAGGTATGAATGAAACCTTACTCTTCATTATAATTTATCTATAATTCCATTCATTTATAACACTTGCCTTGACGATTATCTGCAGTAACTGTGATTCCACACTAAATTGATTACTGATTTTTATCAATTCGGTAATTTTTCTCTATCATTTAAAATGCAGAAGTCATTAAACATTTACATATAACCTAGATTTCAACGATTTGGTTATACAATCTATGAATAAATTCCCTTATGAACATAGTAGTTTACGTGGAAGAAATTCACGCATTTCTCATGTGCATCAAATGAATGACAAGAATATTCGAATGTCATCTTTCGGGTATTAAATGAAATATGAGCAGCTTAGTTAAAACACCTTCCTTTGAAGTACATATCGGTGTGTGTTCTCAGTGGATTAATTACGTTTGTGTGCAATTAACAGAAGACTATTTCAATTCATATCCATTAGTTACCCTAAACGAATGCAAAACAGATTCAAATACGTTTAGTAGAGATTTAAATTAACACATTAATAGAAAAAAATATAAACAGACCTCGAAATTCACATTTGTATCTTATTGAAATCAACATTTGTCCATTGTAAAATTTCTAAATAAGAAAATTAGTACACATATAACGTGCCTTAATACACATATCGTGCATTATACCAAATACTGAAAAGACAACCTAAGGGTTCGAATATAGTTTGTTGAGATTTTTCTCTTTTAGACATATCTCTTTATAGAAACACAGTCAACGTCTTAAATTCACATATACAAATGCCTACAAACAGATCATCATTTATATATATGCACATGTGCATTGACATAGATGCATAGTTACACACATTCATAGATACATACATATATACGTACATACATTCTGTAAATTCATTTTCATTCGTGTTGAAGAAAGATGAAGGGTATCTCACTGGTTCACAAGGTAACAGAAATACCAAAATTACACGTAACTCCTTCGTGTTTGATTTGAAACTGTATGCCTAGAGTATGCATGGAATGAAAAAGAGTCTTGACCTGGTTATAATATTCTCAAAGGATATAAGTTTGGAGTTTGGTCAGGATATATGCTGATATATACTCGTTTACTCTTTTACTCTTTTACTCTTGTTTCAGTCATTTGACCGCAGCCATGCTGGAGTACCGCCTTTAGTCGAGCAAATCGCCCCTGGGACTTATTCTTTATAAGCTTAGTACTTATTCTATCGGTCTCTTTTGCCGAACCCAGCATCGGTTGTCAAACGATGTTGCGGGGACAAACACAGACGCACAAACACACACAAACACACACACACACACACACACACACACACACACACACACACACACACACACAAACACTCATATATACGACGGGCTTCTTTCAGTTTCCGTCTACCAAATCCACTCACAAGACTTTGGTCGGACCGAGGCTATAGTAGAAGACACTTGCTCAAGGTGCCACACAATGGGACTGAACCCGGAACCATGAGGTTGGTAAGCAAGCTAATTACCACACAGCCACTCCTACGCCTATATGTTTGTGAAAAAATAAAGAATCGTAAACCAGACTAGCAGCATCTCCATCAATGACTTGACCGTTCCGCTATATCGGCTGAGGAATGATACATGTATATAGGTGTCTATGAAAACATATTACAATGGTGCTTGTAACAAGGCACGCGTCACTAAAGAATATAACAGTAGGACAAGGAAAACATATATCTCGGAACTCTTTACATTCAATAAAACAGTGTCCCACAATGTGTTTGCAGTACCAATACACATACGGAAATGTGGTCTACTTGATTGAACACTTGATAGGATACAAACCATTAATGTGAAAACACGTAAGGTACTGACCAGCACTAATAATTTCTCCATCAATAGCGATGTAGACCGCCTCTACTTATAAGAAAAGAATGAGACAGAGCCTTAACCTCGATACAGGCAGCCTTTGAAGGTGATATGTCACTTCGGTAACCCTTTAACCCTAACCCTTTAACCAACAAGCGTTCAATCTTGCATACACGAAGTAGTTAGCATGAGTCTTGGAAGGCAGTCTTTGGAGCAATATTCCTTCTCTGATAACTATGAATACATCTAAGAAATCGCACGACTTACCCATAACGTATTTTCAAATGAAAGAATGGCTATATATCAGTGGAAGACCATACATAAATATGATTGGAGAAGGTTCCGGGATGATAAAAACATTGATAATCAAAGCAGTCTATCATGGACCAACAATCTGATTATAAATCTCACCTTGAAGGGTATGCGTTTGCAATCCAGGGTCAGGAAATGTATGTTTCTACATTAGTTACATTATTTACATTTGACGGATATCTGTCCTCATCTTGTTTGTTGTTAACACAACGTTTTGATACACCCTCCAGATTTCATCAGGTGCGTTGGGGAAATTTCGAAACTGGGTTCTCATTCGAAAGGTATTTTTCGATGCTATTATTATTATTATTATTATTATTATTATTATTATTATTATTATTATTGTTGTTATGATTATTATTATTATTATTATTATTTGGTCTAATTGATTGGATACTAGATAAGATACAAGCCATTAATGTGAAAACCCGTAATCCGTAAGATACTGTCTAGCACAAATAATTTTCCCATCAATAGCGCTCTTAACCCCAAGATTCCGAGTTCGATTCCAAGCAGTGACCTGAATAATGACAATAATAATAATAATAATAATAATAATAATAATAATAATAATAATAATAATAACAACAACAAAAATTAACATAGGAATGAGAACCCAGGTTCGAAATCTCCCCAAGACACCAGATAAAGGCTGGAGGGTATATCAGCCGAAACGTTGTGTTAACAACAAACAAGATGAGAACAAATATTCGTCGAGTGTAAATAATGTAAATAATGCAAATAATGTACATAATTCCTCATCTCTTATATATAGAACTGTATTATTATTTTGTATGATGTAATACCTCAGTAAAAGCACTTAACTGAGTACAGCATCCTAATATTTAATATGCTAACTTTTGTCTTTGTACCTGTGCGTCACTCTTACTCCAAAGGAAGAGTTTGAAAGGTTAAAGTTAGAGGTAAAAAGCGAAATAGATGTAAAATGTATTTGGCAGAGTAGGTATAGTTGAAGTGAGTGGCAAAGCGGGAGAGAGGAGGAACAAAGAGGAAGTGAGAGAGAAAGAGTGAGAAAGTTAGAGAGAAAGTGACTGAAAGAAAGGTGGCGTTCTTTTTTTGTTTGTAAATGTTCATTAGTATTTGCAGAGTAGACTGATGCATACTTCGAAAAAAAGGTAGATACACAGTTCGAAAGAAAAATAGATACATAGATACATAGACACATTGTTAAATCAAAGGCAAATAACTACAGAGAATATTGGATGTCACTTTCACTTTTCATTACCACATGAGGATTAAATTAATGCACAGGTGAATGAGTACCCCGCAGACATGCATACATACCATTAACGTAGTTCTGAGAGAGATTCAGCCTCACACAGAATGTGGCTCATATGAATTATAGCTAGAATTCATTTTGGCCACCTGAGTGGACTGGGGCAAGGTAAACCATCAAGTGGTTCGAAGAAAGCGAAAAAATATCCTATATAGGGACAGAAAAATCTTCTTAGTCGTTAGGGTCACTACGGGTATTAATCCGGTCCTAACAGCAGCATTTGTGGTTCTCACAGATCTGGAGGCAAAGCCCCCACCCCCGATAAACACCGATGTGCAAGCTGTTGTTATCAAACTTAGCGTCAGTCGAGGGCGAAGTCACTACACGACAGAATAGCAATTATTTCGTCTTAGCTTTCACCGCTTATACTAAACATATGATATTTTAACCTTAGGATATGGAATATTTCATTTTCTTTCACTCTTTAAAAAATGTCACTCAGTTGGGTACAACAACGAAGTTCCTGATTATCTGATCAACGGAACAGTCTGCTCGTAAATCTAACGCGCAAGTGGCTGAGTACTCCACAGACATGTATACCATTAGCGTAGTTCTCAGGGAGATTGAGCCTGACACAAAATGTGACAAGGCTGTCCCCTTTCGTTTACTGCTACAACTCATTTCTGACATCTGAGTGGACTGCAGCAAGGTGAAGTAGAGTGCTTTGCTCAAAAACAGAGCGCGCTGCCGGGAATTGTACTCATGATCTTATGATCGTGGGCGGAACACCCCTAGCCACTGAGCCACGGGCCTTCACTCTCTTAACCGTAGAGAAAAGAGTGAAGCGACAGAGACATGGAAAAGAAAGCCTCAGCCATTTAAGATGACTTTTCTAGCTTCTTTACTTTTAACGATGAAGAAGAAGAAAAGAGATTTAGCAATGAATAGAGAGAAAGACTTTCAAGTGTTTACGTTTTCATTCTGGGAGTTGTAGAAGGATCGAGTGTTAGTTCTCTCTTCATTTACCCACCCCCAGTACTTATTCGCCTTCTTTGATAGTACTTCATGCCTTTTAGTTGGAGGGAAAATACTATTTTTTTTTTCAGACACGTTCGTTTTCTCTTCAAACAGCAAACTAGGCCCTGCCCTTCATTTTTTTTTCATTTTGTCATACCAAAACTAATGCAAACTTCGAAAAACCATAGAAAAATGGGTAATACTCCCTACAAAATGGGTGGAGGAGAAAGGTTGCTAATACGTGGCTACACGAGATACAACGCTATATTTTATAGTGTCTTCTGCTATAGACTCGGGCAAACCAGAGCCTTGTGAGTGGATTTTGTAGACTGAAACTGAAAGTAGCCCGTCGAATATGTACATGTGTATATTTATGTGTGTATATCTGTGTCTGCATTTGTCCCCACCGACCATCGCTTGACAACCGATTTTGGTGGGTTTGCGTCACCGTAACTTAGCGGTTCGGCAGAAGCGACTGATAGAAAAAGCACCAGGCTTACAGGGAATAAGAACAGTAGTCGATTTCTTCGACTAAAGGTCAGTGTTCCAGAATGGCCACCGTGAAATGACTGAAGGAAGTAAAAAGAATAAAAGAATACCAAAAGAACGTTCCGTATCATTAAACCAAGAAGGTTCTATGAATATGTACGATGTACTTTAAGGCTAAATAATAATTCTGTTTACGTTTGCATAAGGCAGATATTTTAGTTGGATTATAGAGTTATCGGTTTTACACTTTTTTCTATATTCTGTAAGTATTACAATATAGAAACATTTCTCATGGGACCAGCACGCAATTTACAGATGCTTACATTTTTTATATTTTCCGTGAAGTTTCCACTGGTCCAGCTAGTTGACATTAATATACTATGTAAGTCAAAATACTATAAAATATTACACATAAAGCTTTGTTTATAACATAATACACCAACTGGAAAGTTATTCATATCATATCTAGTGGAAACACATTTGTAGAATTCTACACAATATAACGTTCCTTGTTCATCAATAGCATGTTTGAAGCGTTTTGATTACACATAATGTTACTTGTATTATAGGAACATCCAAATATCTTCAATTGTTTCAAAATTATACTATAGTCTATTGATCAGTATGCAAAATGAAGATGTAATGTAATTACCAGCAAAATAAAGGAAATAGTGTGAGAACTTCAGCACATCGGGATTGAAAATCGAAAGGACTATTCCCCAGGAGAGATATTATTGTTAAAGATATATACATACATACACATACACTCATATATATATATATATATATATATATATATATATATATATATATATATATATATATATCTGGGTGTGTGTGTGTGTATTACCACGCACACACTCACACACACATGGACACCTACATACGCACACACACACCTACCCACAACCCAAAATACACACACAGACGCTCACACACACAAACACATATATATGTTAGATACACATATAGATTACTATTCAAGACTATACAAATGTGTTTATGATATTGTAATCCTATACATTACATACACACTGATAAAAGAATATTTCAGGAGAACTGTATATAATCAGCAAATCATATATCTGTTGCAAAACAGAAACAAATAAAAAGGATTGTTTTAGACAGATTCATTGTTCTCTTACACACACACACACACACACACACACACACACACACACACATACACACACACACACACACACACAGACACACACACATATATATATATATATATATATATATAAAGCGAAAAAAAAAAGGATGACGGAAAAAACATCCCCTTTTGTTTTTTCCGATTTATACTCATCTGAAATTATGATCTGAAACACGTATATATTGAGTTCTAAACCAGGTTATCAGTCTTGCATTGGCTATGTGAAGTATAGATATTTACATATATTATTGTTGTTGTTGTTATTATTATTATTATTATTATTAGTATTATTATTATTATTATGATTATTATCAATAATAATAATAATAATAATAGTAATAATAATAATAATAATAATAATAATAATAATAATAATAATAATAATAATAACAACAACAACAACAACAACAATAACAATAATAATAATAATAACAACAACAACAACAACAACAATAATAATAATAATAATAATAATAATAATAATAATAATAACAAATATAAAGCCTGGAAATAACGAAGGGAAACCTGATAATTACGATACTATGAAAATGAAAATAACCGAAGAACTGAAAACCACAGATCTTAGAATGGACCACAGATTATATCTCCCAAAAATCAAAATAGACAATAAAACAACATCAATAATAAATAGCATAAACCTGGCCGTCACGGAACTAACAACCACAGAAACAACAGGCAATATCACTGAGCTAAATGACATAATATATGCGGCAGCCACTGCAGCCACAAAAGAAGCAGGATACTCACTCAAACCCATCCGAACAGGAGTTCTACCACCCAAACAGACCTTGTGGATAAATAACATCCAGAACAAAATTTAAAAAAAGAGAAAAGATTTATCGATTCTCAACGAAATTAGTAAACAATCAACACTACTAAGTAACAAGAAGAAAACAAAAATACTGTACAAATACAGCATTACAGAAAAAGACTTACCTGAGGCAAAAGAAAAACTAAAGCAAGACATTCTTGCCAAAGCACAGAGAATCCACCGGTATGAGAAACGCCAACGTTTCTTTGAACAAAACAAACAGTTCAAATCCAACCCCAAAGAACTCTACCAAGAACTGGGTAAAAATAAAATAGACATTACTTCAGCACCAACAGCAGAAGAACTAGAGAAATTCTGGAAACAAATATGGTCGGTGAAGCAACAACCCCAAAAAAGGACCATTAAAACAACGAACTTAGCACCTGAGCAACTCTGGGCCCCTATAACAACTGAAGAGGTCACCCAGACACTGCAAGGACTAAGCAACTGGAAGGCACCTGGACACGACAAGATCCCCAATTTCTGGTTAAAACACCTGCCAGCAATGCATAAAAAGCTGGCAGAAAACTTTAACAACATAATAGCAGATCCAGAGACAATGCCTGAATGGTTCACAAAAGGGAAAACCATCTTAATCCCCAAATCCACGGAAACGGAGAAACCACAAAACTATAGACCTATAACCTGTCTCCCTACGATCTACAAAGCCTTTACTGCAATAATATCGCAGAGTTTGAGTAAACACCTGGAAAATAACAACCTGTTTCCAGAAGAGCAGAAGGGATGCTGCAAGGGCTCATACGGCTGTAAAGATCAATTATTGATCAATAAAGCCATAACTGAAGACAGCCGCAGAAAGAAGAAAGGCCTCAGTATGGCCTGGGTGGACTACCAAAAGGCTTTCGACAGTGTTCCCCACACGTGGATTCTGGAAACATTAGCCATAAACAAGGTGGCACCAATTATCATAAAATACATAGAGCACTCAATGAACAAATGGCAGACAGTGCTACAGCTCCAAACAAAAGAGGGACTTGTGAAAACGAAAGCCATCCCCATTAGAAGAGGAATATTCCAGGGAGACACGCTCTCTCCACCCCTGTTCTGCCTGGCACTCACACCTTTAACAGAATTGCTAAATAGAACTGGATGCGGTTACAAATGCTATGGAAAAACAGTCAGCCACCTTCTATATATGGACGACCTAAAATTATATGCAAAAAACGACAAAGAGCTAGAAACACTACTACAGACAGTACACGGCTTTACCAAGGAAGTAGAAATGAAATTCGGATTAGAAAAATGTGCCAAAACAACCCTGAAAAGAGGAAAATTAGTTAAAAGTAGCAATATAACACTATATAAAGCCAATGAAATAAGAGAACTAGACGAAAGCCAACCATATAAGTATTTAGGAGTCAATGAACTAGATAGGATACAACATACACAAATGAAAGAAAAAATAAAGAAAGAGTACCATAGACGAGTTAGATCAATACTAAAAATAGAGCTCAATGCTAAAAACAAGATAATGGGTATCAACACTTTAGCTGTCCCAGTTATAAGCTACAGCTACAACATCCTTAACTGGACACTAAACGAACTATGTAAAATAGACAGGAAAACAAGAAAAATAATGACAGGATATAGGATGCACCACCCAAAATCTGACATAGAAAGGCTATATATACAACGCACAGAAGATGGCAGGGGTCTTATACAGCTAGAAAACTATTATAAAATAACCACCATAGGACTGCAAAAATACCTACTCCAGAAGCAAGGGAAACTAATAAAATAGCCACAAAACACGAGCAAAACAAAAAACTGTTTTCAGTATTTAAGGAAGCTGACAAATACAAACAAGAAATCAATCTACCTAACAAATACGAAGAGGAAGAAGAAGAAGAAACAACAAAAACTATAAAACAAATTAAATACAAACTAAAACTAGAACAGCAACGGACCATGATAAAACGATGGCAAGAAAAGCCCCTACATGGTAAATACTGAGCTAAACTAAATGCGAAAGAAATAGACAGAGAAAAATCCCATCAATGGCTGAGAAGCTCAGGACTCAAAGCAGAGACTGAAGGATTTTTAATTGCTGCACAAGACCAGAGCCTCCGCACCAGAAATTACCAAAAACACATAATGAAAAGAAATATAACAAGTAACTGTAGAATATGTGGAGATCGACAAGAAACAATAAATCATATTATCTCTGGCTGCCCAGTCCTGGCTAAGAAGGAATATATTCACAGACACGACAGAGCTGGGACCTATATACACTGGAAGCTATGCCAACACTATGGAATAACAACAGAAAAAAGATGGTATAAACACACGGAAGAAAAGGTCACAAAAAACGAGAAAGCAACCATAGTCTGGGATATGCCAATACACACAGATAGAGAAATTAAGGCAAATAGACCAGATATAGTTGTCAAAGATCATGAAGAAAAAAAAAAGCTTTCTAATTGATGTATCGATACCAGCAGATGACAACGTTTCTCTAAAAGAAATGGAAAAACTTTCAAAATACAAAGACCTGGAAATAGAGATAACTCGAATGTGGAATCTAAAAACAGAAACAATTCCTATCATAGTAGGTACCTTAGGTATATTAAAAAAATATTCAGACAAATACATAACAAAAACACCAGGACTTACAAATATATATATAACATACAGAAAATTGCACTACTGGGTACTGCACACATTCTACGCAAAACACTTTCAATACAGTAAACATAAGAGCACCACAGCAAACCACAGCACATACCCAAGGCGCACAGAGCTGCGCTCGGTAGTGAAGTGAAAGCACGTTATAAAAATAAAACTACTGAACAATAATAATAATAATATTTCTGATTTCAAATTCTGCCGAGATCGACTTTATTGTTTATTAACAACTTGATCAGACTTCATAGAACTTTCGTATCTCTGTCTGTCTGTCTGTCTGTCTGGCTGTCTGTCTGTCTGTCTCTCTCTCTCTCTCTCTCTCTCTCACTCTCTGTATATATATATATATATATATATATATATATATATATATATATATATATATATATACTTTTTAACCTAAGTTTTGACAAACAATATGGGGCTATGGCAGGAATTTACATTAATATAACTAAGTCTATCGTTGGGCTTCCTATAAGGTTTATAAACATTCTTATTTAGATCGAAAGATACAACTAGGAAACTGACAACCATCAGATTGGTATCTGTAGTTATCCTAAGACCGTAAGTTTTCATCAAATGGATAGTATCCTTCCTAAACCGATCCTGTGCTGGTCCATTGGTATTTGCGGTTAAAGCTAGGGCATCATGTTTGTAAATTGCGAAGTGTACGTCAGGAAAAGTCTTGCCCAACGTATCGAGTAGGAATAGTCCAATAAGATGGCATGTGTCTGCTCCATCATATGACTTCATGCTCACATCAAAAACACTCTCTGTATCAGTAGTCTTGACAAACTCTGCGTTCTCGCTGAAGTGTAAAGTGTTTCTGGCATGGAAGATTATGTCCTTATCCTCTGTACTGATTTCTATGAATCCGCTTGTGAAAGTGAGGGCTTTATCTAGCTGTTCTTTAGAGATATAGGCATAAACATCGACAATATCGAATTGCGTGAATCTCGCTTTATTCATATTCTTAATAGCTTTAAACCAGTCAACGACTTCTATACTATTGGACCATTGTACCAACCTAGTGGCATTCCTGACTTCCGCATTGATTTTCCCTAAAATTTCTTTACTAATAATGCCAAGTTCTGATTTAGCTGGGTTAATAAACCTACATTTAGAATTAGATAGGAATTTCTTTTTATGGTCTTTGATAGTTATACAAGGCCTCTTTTATCGGGGAGGACCTCTGTTTTTTTTTTTAAATTTAATTTAAGTCTGGCGGCGATATTGCTAGTTTCTTTATTAATTTCGTTATAGGTTTGTGGCTTAGCCTTGGTGTAATTATTGATGATGCTATTGTATAGAAGTCGTGAATATGTACTGTTTTCTACTAGGTATAAGTGCTTGGTTTTATCGGGAAAAAGTGCCTTTCTTTTTTGGTACACATTATGTAATTGATATCTTTATTCAGTTTCTGTTGCAAAGTGTTAAAAGACTTAGGAAGTTTTATTTTCTTCATGAGCTTCAGTAGGTCCGCTTCGAAGTCTTCCAAGTCTTTGATTTTTGGAGGGAATTTCTTAGATTTAATACCATAGAATATATTCTCTGTAGTGTCGTCTTCCATGTTGTAAAACAAAGCTTTCCATCTCGTGCGCTTAACAAGGTTTGTTAGATTATAGTTCCCTTGATGGTATAGGTATGTTTTTCATAGAATAATCGATGTACGCGCTTCTGGATGTGTGCATGTGTGCGGGTACGTGCGTATATAGAAGTATGTGCGTGCATACGAGAATATGCGCATATAGAGGCGTTTTGCCCTTATAGCTTTTTCACATTTTACAATTTTTTTCTTTATTTTGCCTTTATCCCTGATTTTTTTTTTCTTGGGCATGTGCGTATATTGACGTGTGTATGAACCTTTTTTGCGCGCATGAGTGTGTGTGTGTGTGTGTGTGTGTGGGCATGTATGCAGGTATATATATATATATATTGGCGGGTGTGAGAGTGGGTGTGTGTATTTCAAGCGAGGGTGGATGAGTGCGTGCATGCTGGAGCATGTGCGTGGGTATGCGGAGGCGCGTGTGTTAGTGTGGATCTGTGCGTGAATACTGTGGTCTTTTTGGCTCCCTTGCGTTTGCTCCCTCCCCTCGCTTGGCGGTCATGGCGCTTGGTGGTCATGTATATATATACATATATGTATATAAATTCATAAGAATGGTACAACAAGGTACCGATATTTACTGGACAATAGAAATCGATATAAAAACGACGCTATTGTATAGTATATTGTATTGTATATTTGCTGGAAATTGATACATTTGTATTAATACATTTATTTTGAAATATTTTTCATATATGTATATATGTACATATATATATATACATATACGTTTACAATTATATATATATATATATATATATATATATATATATATATAGATATATATATATATATATATATATATATATATATATATATATATAGGCTTTTGAATATTAGCAATGAATTCTTGTTTAAATCTATATTTTGTTGACATGCTTTGAACGTCAGTGATGAGTCAAATATAAAGTGCTTCCAGTTGAAAGATTAAATTTTTATCTGCTTTAGCCAATTCAATTCTAAGATAGTATTTCAGTTTCGTAATATGTGAATATTGATACTATGTACTCTTACTTGTAATCTTAATACATATGAGTTAATATTTCCATTTAAATAAAGCACCTAAAACAGATTATTGATTTTAGCGCATGACCATGCCTCCACTGCAACACTTTCAACATTATGTTTCTAACATTTTCTGATGAGTGAATTATTTTGTACTAGTGTTTAGAGTAGAAAAAAAAACGCAGGAAGCACACCTTTTGCTGAATGGTGGTCCATTACGTCTTAGTGAGTTTTGTTTGAAGTAGAAAATCTGTTGCACCACAGATTGGTTTGCATAGTTAAAGTAAAACAAAGCTGAACGCAAACTGTTGCATTCAATGCAAACAATTGTAGATATGTTTAAAATTACATTCCTCACCGGATTTTAAATCTTAATTGAAATGTTTCTTGAGTGAGAAAACACGAATCAGTCAAATAGACAAAGGTAGCAAGCTAATGAAATATTCGTAGTCTAATAACTCTGTTACTCTGTTTACAATAGTTTTGGATTTTACTTATGGTAACTATAACATGCATATATTTACTATATGAACCTATATTCAGTAAAGGTGCATAAAATGATGATATTTATGTATTCTTGGCATACGAATGTACATTACGTATACAAGAATATATTGAATATACTTCTTTATGTTGGATATGCTGATGCAGTGTACCTATTAATGTTCACTAACAAATAAAGTAACTAACAATATGTGTGTGAGCGCATATATACATCTATAATATCTATCTATCTATACACACACAGACACACACACACAGATATACACACGTTAACGCACACACACACGCACACACACACGCACACACACACACGTACACACACATACACACGCGCGCACACACACATACACACACACACACACACACACACACACACACACACACGAATTCCTAACGGCATTTTGGTTCTAGTAGTATTTAAGATAGTATTCTAATACTTTGTAGAATATTTCGTGAATCATAAATATATTAAATGAAATATCATTTGGAAAATCATTAGAAGTGAAATTGCAAGTCACCGTAAGGAAAATAAATATTTGGCTCCATATATACCACATGGGAATATGATTGCTTGTGCTTGCTGCGTGTAATATTTATTGGGGTTTGAGAGAGAGTGAGAGAGAGGGAGAGAGAGAGAGAGAGAGAGAGAGAGAGAGAGAGAGAGAGAGAGAGAGAGAGAGATGCTTAAGTTTTTGTTTAGCTCGGTTGACTCTTATAAACAAACCATGCCAGTGATAAAGACTCCCATATGTATTTGTAGAATGTGA
>NC_142928.1:123532330-123542330 GCF_046866305.1 Octopus bimaculoides
GTAGAATTCATTTACAAAGTCCTATTGAAAATGAAATAGTTTTAAATATTTCTGAGGAGCAATGATTAATATCACATTACAATCGGTGCCATTTGCGCATTAGAATACAGCTTACCTGCTTTACTGTTGCGAGTATAAAAATGCATGATGTAACGTTTGCAGTTTTCACGTATACAGAATATACAAACAATATTGAAATACGTCCTCCAAGAAAGCTGTGTCTGAAGGTTTTGGCATAATAGGTTCTGCCAACATTTCTCCTCTCCGGGGCAGCGCCTTTCCCATTTTATTCACTGGGACCATGAGGCAGACTGACAATTGTTATGTCTCTTTAATAGTATGCCAATGACGTACGCAGCATAATTTGTCATTCTCTCCGATCAAAACAATACCTACTGGTCACTCTGTGCTTTCCAAGACGTATAACAGCATAGACTGAATCAACATCAACAAAACTATACTTTAGTGCCTGATAACTTGAGTTAAATGAATTCCATATTAAATGGCCATTTTTGAACATCTGTCTGGTTGTAAGAAATATGCTACATATACAGATTCCAACTACTTAGATTAATTTTGAAAATCATAAAATTATGAAAATCGTGAAGTATATAAGAATGAGTCACTTTTTGCAGCTTTTGACTTGACATGCAACAAGGCACGGGGACAGATTAATGAACAAATTAGAATGTATCTTCCGACACAATTCTTCTCGCATGGTCAGCTGTATGTTGCATTGTCTAACGTTCTAAAAAGGATAAGGTAAAAACATTGGCTGAGAGAAATGGAAAACAGTACGATTACTGACAATTGTGTCTACAAGGAGATACTACTTTAAAGCAAGATATGCTTTTTAGCAAGATTCAGCAAATAGAATTAACATAAATTATATGTAGAGTAACATATATTTGCGAGGAATTAAATTGTTTTGGCATATTTTCACACATGCCGGATGAACTATAACGTTATATTGGATCATTTTAAATTTGGGTATATACGAAAAAATAAGGAAACGGCATTTCCATGTGTTACCACAGAACCAGACTTTTGTACGTGCGTGCGTGCTTGTGTATGCGCGCGTGCGCGTGTGCGTATCCATCCACCTATCCATCAATCCACCCATCAATCTATCTATCTATCTATCTATCTATCTATCTATCTATCTATCTATCTATCTATCTATCTATCTATCTATTTATATGTCTGTCTGTCTGTATGTCTGTCTGTCTGTATGTATGTATGGATGGATGTATGTATGTATTTATGTATGTATGTATGTATGTATGTATATATGTGCACAGCTATGTAAGTTCTACCAATTATTAATGATACACACACAGACACAGACACACACACACACACACACACACACACACACACATATATATATATATATATATCTGTCTAGGCAGAACTATGCAAGTTCTACGACTTATTAATGATATATATATATATATATACATTTGTTAGAGTCTGTCAGACGAACGCCTTGATGGATACCACAAGGTATGAAAATACGTATTCGCCTTTATATATCTAATTCTCTATATTGAATACTTAATCTTTCATATATTCAATAAGACATTCAATACTTCATTTCATTTTACCATGTACTTTTATATTATATATTATATATTCCATATTCTATATCCCACATTAATTTTACAAGAATATAGACAAAACATAAAAAAACAGACAGAGCTGGAACTATTTTAAATAAAATTATATATATATATATATATATATATATATATATATATATAACAGATTGACTGAGCTATATATCTACATATATATTTCTGTGAAGTCCGTTAGTTAGTTAGTTACAACCTCCATAATAGCCATATTATAGGTTTGAACCTGTAAACTTTTTATAAATTTCACTGTTAATAAAGATCGATAAAAAAGGCCACTTTCGAAGTGTCTGTTATTATTTACTATCACAAACTTAGACATTTACTGCCAAGATTTACGTTTACTGCAGATTAAGGTTTTAGCATTTGATAAACAATATTAATATGTTCTGACAAATGTTTTTTTATTTTCATTTGCAACACAGACTCTCACTTTCTTTCTCCCCCACCCCTAATTTTTTTCATTAATAATAATCTACTTATGACATATTCATTGCGATTTTTTCCTTTCAAGTTTTCTTTCGTTATTTCAGATGAGTAATTCGGTTACTTTGTTGACTTAAATTCGCCGTGTAAATGACCTCAGTTTATTCTGTATACATACGGAAAATAGCCGTTATCGAGGAATTAGCAAGTGAATTTGTTACTATGGCTATTTGATACGCTATAGTTATTAAAATATCTATATGTGATTTCTGAAAATTTTTTTCACACATTAAACGTAGTTGGACTACCTTGATGTCTGTTTAAAAAAAGGGAGATTATGACTATGATAAAGTAAAGAAATCAATATTTACTAAGCAAGTGAGGACTATAATACAAAAAATAATTAGACTTAACATTTAAAAATCATTAGAAGTGGGAATCAAAGGTGGAAATATTATCGAGTGGTTGGCAGAAAACCACCCGGAGCGCTGTCTCTCTGTTAGTATATATATATATATATATATAGTGACAAGCTACGCTGAAAGAAAAATCCACACGTGCTGAGGTGTGGCGAAAAAGTCAAAGAGGCCGGAAAACATATAGAATATATATATTGTTTTATGTGTTGAAATAGTTAAAAAAGCGACCGGTTTCGCGTGTGCTAATCATGACTAAAAATTTAGTGATAATATTACAATTACATCAACCATAGGTTGTTTTACTTATAATTTAGTAGTAGGAACGATATTGTGTAAATGAATCTGGAAAAAAATCAATTTTGAGAAGTAATTTATGATTATTAGAAGCAAGCTGGGTTGAGGTTATTACCGGTTTTTGTTTACGATTAGATAATGTAATTGTATATTTAGTAATTAAGATATTTACAAATTCTAAAATTGGTTATATCTTCATATTCATGCGTGGTTGGTGTTTTTTCTATAAATGAAGACTTTACATTTGACAGTTGTTGTACAGAATTTGTGTCATTGCATCAGTAAATATGGAAAGAAATTGAGAAGTTTGGTTATAGGTGTCCCTCATATCTGTCTGTAGCTTAACAGCATTTGCCTACATCTTGGGAAACAGTTTTTTCACTATACTATTCACCGTATGAGAGGTGTTCTTGGTTGACCTATATACTTGAGGACACGTCCTCAACAAGTTATCACGTAGATTAAGTTTTCAGATG
This sequence comes from Octopus bimaculoides, assembly GCF_046866305.1. Classification (NCBI taxonomy): domain Eukaryota; kingdom Metazoa; phylum Mollusca; class Cephalopoda; order Octopoda; family Octopodidae; genus Octopus; species Octopus bimaculoides. The sequence continues at coordinate 123,535,580 of NC_142928.1, forward strand.
CAGGGGTAAACTCAGTCTTAAGTTTGAATCTTTGGCTTTGTTTCAAGTGGAATTCCGACCATTTCAGGAAGGTGAGACATTTTCCATAGTTTGGATCCCCGCATCTTTTCACTCTTGGTTCTGTTGTTGTTGGTTACAATTTCACAACTGTCAGTATTCTCCAAGTGAATTTGGTTGGTTTTTGTTTTTGATGAATTTGTATGTGCGTTGAATTTAATTCATCTTAGGGTCTCTAGTGAGCATAGGTAGATATTGAATAATAGGGTTATATGCCTCATTGTTTCTAGAATTATGGCTAGAAATATAGTGTAGTAATTTTTGATCGGGTTTATATTTCGTTTTATTTCCCTCAGTGTTGGATACCAATTCTCTTGCTATATTTTATCCCATTAGCTGTCAGTGAGTATGGATACTATCTCTCCACTAATATATTTATATGCTCATGGTGTCGTAGTTTCCGGGTATTTGCATCAAATATGTTTCTGTGAATCCTTTCTCTAAATTTATTTTAATCTGTTTCTAGTGGCATGGGTTATATAGTACGTATTGCCTCGAGTTTGTGGATTTATAATAGATGTCAGTTTCAATTTGGTTGTTGACTTTTTAAATTAAAATATCAACGAATGGAAGTTTCTCTTTGCTGTATTCGTTAGTAAATTGAATGGTAGCATTTATACCATTAAGCAGGGTTTTAAATTAGAATGATTTATCAATACTTTCATCCCCACCCCACGAAAAAAAGACAGTCATCCAGCTACCATTTCTTGTTCACATATTGGTAAAATGAGTATCGATATTGTTGTAGTGATATTTGATATATTGCTGATTGTAAACACTCCATTACTGAGTTGGCAAGAACTGGAGCTGCTTTGCACCCAACGCAATTCCACATTTATATCGGTAGTCATTGGCATCAAACAAGAAGTAATTGTTCTGAGGAATGAATTTCCGTACTTCAATTATAAATACCTTGTTGCTGGTAAATCTACTGGATAATTCTTCCAACCAGAATTTGAATGATTCTATTCCATAGTCGTGTAGGATATTAGTATACAGGATCACAACATCGAAGGATACCATGCCTGTCTTTTCATTGATTGTCTCGGGTAACATATCGAGATGATCTGTCATGGAGGTTTTGATATTTGTAAGATTGGGCTTCAGTAGGATGCCAAAAAATTGCTAAATTCTATATGTTTTTAACCCTCTACTTATTCACATTTAAGCTATTGGTGCTGAGAACTGAGCAATGAAAAGTAAGTTTCTGAAGTAAACTCATATGAAGGCAAGAAATGTCTCACATTTTCCCATTAAGAGCATTCAAATAATTGTTTGATAAAAATTTAATTACGAGTTGCTTCTAAGTGATTGAAAGGCAATGGTAATTATAATTGAAATAAATAGGTTTCTGAGATAGGTTTTGAAACGAATTATATATACAATGAAGCAAATATTGATATATCATAATTAGAAGTATTCTAAACACTATATTATTACCTTCCTTATTTTATTATTTGTATTTTTAATAACATTACTTTCGATGCTATATCTAAGAAATTTAAGTATTACACTCAGCATAGACGCAATAATGTAGAAATTTCACGAAACATTTTGATGCAGCTAACTGCTTTGAGGATAAGGACGCGATTAAATCAATGAATGATGAATGGCACAGTTCAAATCATCAAAAGAAATGTACGTATTTATACAAGTTAATAATTGGATAATAAATTTGTAGAAATTGTTTCACTGTTGCGTATGAAATTGTTCATCAAATCTATGTATGTATGTATGTATGTATGTATCTATCTATCTATCTATCTATCTATCTATCTATCTATCTATCTATCTATCTATCTATTTATCTACTTTATTTCATTCAATTTGCCATCAAAGCATTACTTAGAAGTAATAGCTGCGAGTTGGACGATAACATTAATGAGATCAATGATGAAAAAATGGTATTAATGAGTGAAGGCAGAAGACGCCCGCTGATCTCTGCTTCTCTAAAACATTGTTCTTTCACAAAACATGCAATTTGAGGTAATAAACCTCTTACTAATATTTCATTTGGACACAAGGTCCTTACAATGAGGCACTAAGCTTGTAGCCAAAAATAACACAATATCCTTACAAGTGAGACACTAGGCCCCTTACATTTTCTCTTATGAGCCATATGCCCTTTCAGTATTGGGCACTCTGCCTCTTAATTTTTAGTATTTTCGCCCCGCCGGCACTCGACCAGGCTCAAAGCGTCACTTAAGAACTCCGATAGTGCCAGGTTAGGGCGCCTTAATCGGAATCGGAATACATCTTCTGGGAAGGAGTTTATTACCTTGAAAAGATCCGTGTCTGAGATGACTTCCACTGCTACCTGTGGAGGCCATCCAGGATCTTTAATGCAGGTTATGTATCCTCCCCTGGGAAATTTTTTAGTAAAATTCCCCACTGCCTCTCCCCTGCCTCTCTAGAATCCAGTGATGACTCCTTGCATAGGAAAAAGATATTACACACCAAACAACAAACCCCCACTGGACCCCAAAAAACAAAAGCCTTACCTTACAGTTGAGGTCTTTTTGTCAATAATTCCCGGCTACAAATTAGCGTACGACTTCGTCTGTGCCAAGGACAAAACTAGCAGCAGCGCATGCGTAAGCAAGCTACTTACCTAAAGACATGAATAATGGATATTCAGCAAAAGAGTAAGATGGTAAATACAACTAGCTGAAATGGGGTTCCTCCCAAGTCCCTCTGGAGTAGACTTCCTCGACGAGGCATGTAACTCTAGCCTGGTGATCGTAGAATCTCGGTTATATTCTCTAGATTCAATCGAGTAGAGGAACAGTGAAATTTTTAAAATCAATAAGTGATTCTGCAATTTAGATTGTTGGATGAACATTTGCATACATTCGTATATACATATATATAGTAAAATCTCTTTGCCAGCGTAAGACGGTAGTCCTGCGTAGGACAATGTTATTATCTTTTAGACGAAGGAAAACATCTTTTCCAGCTGGTTATCGACACATGGCCTGTGTCTGCAATATAAGGTGTGCAAGGGAGCGTATTACTTAATCTCTACTAGCGACTAGCAGTTTCAACAGACCAATGGTTTCTGGGTAATTTCCCGTCCTTTCTGCTGGGCAACCGCCGAGCAGAGACAGCAGTTTACTCGACCCTACTAACAGTATAGAAGAAATAGACAGTCACTGATCTCGTTGGTAAATACGTTTTACTATGCAATATATTTACTACTTAGTTCTCATTTAGGGATTTAAAACTAGCTGTATTACTAATATACATGTTTGTGTATGTATATATATATATATATATATATATATATATATATATATATATATGTATATATATATATATATATATATATATATATATATATATATATATATATATATATATATATATATATATATATATATATATATATATATATATATATATATATATATACGTGCGTCTGTGTATGTACATATATACAATGCAACACACAGATCAACCAAAGGGTCTCTTGACATCAACAAGTGAGACTTAACATTTTACTAGTTACCATTCTTAATTCTATGAAAGAAAAACTATAGCAAAATATATTCCAAAGAATTACGCACACAGTTTCACACATACATACATACATAAATACATACATACATGCATGCATGCATACATATATACATACATGCATACATATGTACAGGGGTTGGACAAAATAGCATCATAGCATTATAATTTTGAAATATAAATAAAAAAGCCTTTGACTGTTTTATTTTTATGTTTTTAATTCATCATTAGTGTTGCTTAATATGTTTTTTTCTAAAATTGCTGTTTCTTTTCAGATATCATCAGATAAAGGTAATTAAAATTCATTAAAATGACAGATCTATCGGACTCTCAAAGAGGTCAAATTGTTGGTGCTCGTAAGGCAGGAGCTAGCGTACTGAAAACAGCTAAAATGTTTGGTGTATTAAGAAATACTGTCTCGAATGTAATGACAGCCTTTGAGAAAGACGGAAAACATCCAAGTCGAAACAAAACTCTGGAAGAAAACCGAAACTTTCAGATAGGTACTTTCGGACTCTCACTCGATTTGTTAGAAAGAATCACAAAAGTACAGCTCCCCAAATTACTGCAGAGCTTAATGACCACCTCAAAAACTAAGTTCCCACAAAAACTGTTCGTCGGGATCTGCACAAAGCCAAATTTCACAGGAGAGCTTCAATCAGTAAACCACTGCTTTCAAAAACAAACGTTCCAAAACGTTTAGAGTGGTGTAAAAACCTACAGAACTTGTCCATAGAGCAGTGAAAGTATGTTATTTTCTCAGACGAGTCATCCTTTACGTTATTTCCGACCACCGGCTGAGTATATCTGGAGACAACCAAAAGATGCATTTGACTCAGACTGTCTTCTTCCAGCTATTAAACATGGAAGATCTGTAATTATCTGTGGGGGGAGTTATATCTTGGAAATCCGCCAGCCCAATGGTTTCTCTTCATGGCAGAATTAATAGTCAAGACTTTTTAAGCATTTTATCTGATCAAATTAAACCTATGTTTAATCTTTCAGGATTATGATGCACCAATTCACACAACTAAAGGGACATCGTAATGAAGTTGAACATCTTCTTTGGTCACCACAGTCCCCAGATCTCAATATTTTTTAACATATATGGTGCATTTTAGAAAAACAAGTATTGAGTCGATATCCTCTATCATCAAAACTGCAAGAACTAATGACTGTTTTAGCTGAAGAATAAACGAAAATTCCTTTGGAAACAATTCAAACTTTGTACGAGCCCATACCTCGTAGAATTATTGCTAAAGGCTATCCTAGCCTATATTAAAATTAATTTGTTGAAATTTTAAGGTGTTTTCATTATTTTGTCCTACTCCTGTATGTATGTATGCATTTCTGCTAACTGACAGTATCATTAGGGTGCTGGAGAAATTTAGTATTTGTTAATACCTCTTTCTGCGTTCTCAGTTAACATACACTAGAGCATAACCATGCATTCATCGATTCGGGGTCAGTACATGAAATATATGTGCGGGGACTAATTCTACTCTCGCATTTTCTTTCTCTGTGTCTGTCTCTCCGTACTTTACTCTTCAAGATGGAATGTCATTAGTGACATCTACTGTGTGATGCGTTCCGCCTGGGTAAAAGTGCGCAAAATGTCATGACGGTGAGTCTTTGATATGTCAAGGTAAACCATATATGCATACACATATACACATATACAACTATATTTATATATATACACACACGTATATATATATATATATATACAAATATATATATATATATAGATATACTTATATATATATATACATATATATACAAATATGTATACTTATTTATACGTGCGTGTGTGTATGTTTATGCATATATATGTATTTATATATATATATATATATATATATATATATATATATATATATATATATATATATATATATATATTTGTGGGGGGAACGCACATACACAACAACATATATGTATTATGTATGTATAGTAGAAAATTGGTGAAGAATCCTTACAAATGAAAGCGTATAGGTAAACAGTAAAACTAGTAATAGCACGAAAATATGTTTAAAGTGTTTTCGTATGGTTGTTACATTAAGTTACTTTTGTAAAATATTCCTGCTTTCGATGTGTATGCCCATCTTATGAAATATTAAAAAACTTAAAGTAAAAATTAAAAGATATGAAACAAATGAGAAAATAAGAAGACATTAAAAATCGAAAACAACTTTGTACTCATATTTTGTACGTATCAGGTCATCCTGTAAGTTCCGTCCAAATTTCGAATAAAGAAAACAAGTGATGAAATGTTATATTTGATTGAAATTTAGTCATTAATGTACTTTCCCTGATTATCTATGACTTCCTTCCGTCTATTTACAAGCTTTTTAATCCCATCAATGTAAACTCGTTTGGTTTCAAAGCGAAGGACTCTGAAATGTTAGTTTCGACCTCCTCCTGGCTTGCAAAAGTTATGTCCGCCAAATAGTTCTGTAAACTACGAAACCAATGTTAGTCTGAAGGAGCAAGGTCGGGAGATTAAGGTGGATGAGGAATTTTTTTCCTAACCAAGCTCTTCGATATTCTGTGATGTGATCTTTGCAGTGTGGAGTCGCGCATTGTCCTGATAAAACAACACTCCTTTTCGATTCACTAAAACGGCTCTTTTTTACTTTAAAGCCTGGTTCAGACGCCCTAATTGCTGCCAGTAGACTTGCGCATTGACTGTTGCATTAGGTGGTAACAATTCAAAGTCAATTAATCATTTGAAATCGCACCAGATAGAGAGAAGAACTTTGTTTTTTCATGAAGTTCCATTCTCGGTTGTGTTTGGGCCATTTCCCTTTTACCAAGTCACTGTTTACGACGTTCAACATTTTGATAGAAGATCCATTTGTCGTCACCAGTCACAAGACTATCCAAAAAGGGTGAAATGAGTTCACGAGAATGGAGAGAAGAGCAGATGTCAACTCGGGATTTGCGGTTGCTTTCGGATAATTCATGAGGCACCCACTTTCCAACTTTAGGAACCTTTCCAAGTTGTTGAAGAAGACGATGAACAGTTGTTTGGTTTGAACAAAACTTTATTTCCAATTCTTCAACTGATAATGCAGGATTTTATTCAAGTAATGCCTAAAGGAGATTATCATCAAACTCAAATGGACGTTCTGTTCGACCTTCATCTTCAAGGCTGATATCTCCACTTCTGAATTTT